>NC_080043.1:19163454-19447148 GCF_012489685.1 Lotus japonicus
AAAATGCATTCATTCAGGTACAGAGCCAACGCTGCTCTGCTCTTATTTGCCATAATCATTCTTGCCTTTATGTGCGGCATGACTTCCTTCTCTGATACACTCAATTCCCCTTCTCCCTCTGTCCAAGTCCCGGTCCTGAAGATCAACTGGTTTCAAAAACAGCCCAACGGCAATGACATTGAATATATCAGAAGATTTGCAGTCTCTTTTCACGTGGAACACAAAACAGGTTTTTGTATTTATAGCTGCTGAATGTGAAACTCCAAAACATTCCTTGAATCAGATATCCTTGCACTACAAAAAAAAGGGCATTTTGCGGCGGTTGTAAGGACGTTTTGCGGCGGTTTAAACCGCCGCAAAATGCTTATCGCGGCGGTTTGACAACCGTCGCAGTTACTAGTGTTGCCAGGCGTTCTGCGGCGGTTTGTACCAACCGCTGGAATAGCCGCCGCTAATAGCATCTCGCGTTTTGCGGCGGTTCCAAATGCCGCAGATAGCTAACAAAAACTGGATTTTGACAATTTGTGGCGGCGGTTCCAACCGCCGTGATGTACTTTTGTGGGAGAATTGATATAATCTTTAGCAGTTGTTAATTTATTTTTTGCTTTTTTTTTAATATAAAAAAATGAAATTTACTACCATTATACCTGCTTTCTAGATCAACCCTGATTCTGTTAAAATTATTATAACTTGTAAATGTGAAAAACATATAGGTAAAAATAAGTTCATTCATTTGCATTCAACATAAATCCAACTACTAAAGTGTTAAATTCAGTACAGACATGTAAATGGTCCAACATTAACATCAGCATAAGAAACACTAGATCCAACTACTAAAGTGACAAGTTCAGTAGAATAATCCAGAAAAAGCTCAGTCTTAAATCATTCCCCCAATCCTACATGAAGCTAAGAAGACGATCCTTTGTTTCCGGGATTATGACTAGCGGACGAAGATCGCCTTGGTTCGTTTGGAGAGCCTAAATCAGTAACCTGCAAGTAGTTAATTTGTATTAATATTCAACTAAATGCACAATGGCAAAAATATGTATAATAGAGAAGTACTAGGTATACTACAAACCAAATAACAATGAGAGAAAAAACAAGGATGGTACTAGCTAGCCATCTCAGAATATACTATATGTACAATGGCCTTAGCCCACCAAGCAATTAATACAATCACCCTACAATATCTCAGCCTTAGTAACGAGATCAACAAAGTAAGGAAATAGTCTCCATACTGTCATATCTAAAGCCTGAACAACCAACAAGTGAAACAAAAGCATGCTGCAGTCAAATATAACCAAAACCAGTAAAACAAAACAAGTAAACCACTAAAACATAACCATAATTTATCTTGAACAGTTTTAACTAAGATAATCAAGTAGCCTTAGTTTATCTTGCACACATTATTGAACAGCCAATTAATTGCAAATTCAGTTTCTTACCTGATTAAATCCTTGGCCAGCCAATTGTTGCATAACAAATGCAAGCTTTTCTTCTAAACCTTTAAATCTTTCAACTTCTTGTACCAAAGTATCAACTCTGGCACGCTCTGTTTCCAATTCTGATTGAAGCTTATTAACTTGTACAGAAGAACCATTGGTTGATGTGCTCCCAGAACCTTTGAAGACTTTAGAGGGGCAAACACCGAAACCCATGCCTCGTACATATCCATGATGCTCTTTCCCAATTACAGTTCTGAATGCATCTTCTTCAGAAGCATTGTTATCAACTTCCATTTCAAGTTGTTCCCATATATAAAATTAAACATGTACAATGTTAAAACAGAATTTTTGTAAGGTTGTAAATTAAAATAGAAACTCATAAATAACATTGTACTCACAATCTGTTGTCTAGCCTCTTCGTTCACATATGATCCATCTTTCTTCTTGTGGGCAATAGTGTACATTTCTAACCTACTATATGGTCTACCAGTTTGAGATTCCTATTACAAAGCATGAAATTAGTAATCTAATGAAATAATAACTTTAGATTTAAGATTACAAAGTATGAAACTAGTATGAAATTAGTAAAAAATTTTAAATAGACAATACCAACTCATATTGTTTCCTTGCAATAGATTTAGACCCGAGTGTATGAGGGATCTTCTGCTTGCGTCGGTTAGCAGTGTTCTTCTCAGAATAAGACTACATTGACAAAATAATAATAATGTTAGTTGTCTTCCACCACAAAGAAAATTGGCTGCCTTCTTCATTGACAGTAGCAAATATCAAGAATATTAAAACCAGTACATGATTTCATTAGGAAGAAACTAAAACCAGTACATGTTCACCGAGAAAATAAGGTGCTGAAACATGAGATTAAGAACCAAAACAATTTATTATTACCTTCCCTTTCTCAGACAATTTATACTGTAGGTAAGAGACCCATTGATCCAACGGAACACCTTCAGGGCGTTCCTGGAGATTTGTTTCCCAAGATAGTTTCTCATCATAACAAATCCCTAGTCAGCCACTTTCTAAAATTGCATAGACCACAAGGGCATAATATTGCACCATCAACAGAACTACGCTCAAAGGAAAAGTCTAAAAATCCCTTAACCCCTTCCTGATATGCAGGTGAATTTCGTGGCAACAAAATCCATGACTTATCCATTGCTACTTTCTGTAGTAATCAATAAAAAATAGTAACATTTACAACATAACTAATGTGAAGACGAAAAGATTGCAAATTAACTCCTATAAAATTAGTACCACTACAAGAACAACATAACATGCACAAGAAATTAGTTCCAAAATTATAACAGCAATATAAAGTATATGCAATACTCCTTCAAAACTCAATCCGCAAGCTTTTTATGCTAACATATATATATGGCGCCTTACTTTTTTTTTGCTTTCAGAATAACAATCACAAGTCAACAATTATAATCACTTTTGAGAATAAGTTACAAAATTTCGATTTAAGGTTTAATAACCATCAATCTAAACATGCTATTAACCAACAAGTTATCCAAAAAAAAACAATCACTTACTGTTCAGTTATTGGCACCCAAGTTGCTGGCTTTGATGGAGTTCTTTTGAGATCCGCACATTATATATCAAGGTAGAAAAATTAATATATATAGCATAACTATAGTAGTACTTCATATATTATTTTTGTTATATTTTGACATTGAACAGCATGGAGAACATAATCAAGTGATAGTAGTATGCTTCTCAAGATAACAGAATCAAGTGATATTAGTCATATATATATATATATATATATATATATATATTATCTGTTATTTATTTAGTCATATATATATTATTTGTTCTTCATTTTTCCAGAGAACCATTGTTGTTTCTTAAAATTAACTTCTCTTAAAAGAAAAGAAGAGAAAAAAATAATGCACTTTAATAAACACATAATCTATAAGACAAGAACCACTCAACTCTTCAAGTTGTTTGTATTGAGAAACAAATTAATTTAGGAACTCATTTGCTTGTTTTGCTATTTAAGCACAGTAAAACGAATTTAGAACAATGGTCTGAATGTGGCTATAGGGATCTGTTTTTCTAATTTCTTTAAAAAAACTTCTATAGACTGAAATCAAAATCTGAAAATTTGAACCCCAGGTTGAAGGTTTCTTATGAATTAGAAAATGAACTCTTGCCACCAAAAATTTGTTGAGGACCAATTTTTCTCGGTTTAGCTTAAGTTGTTAAGTTAGACTAATCACTTGACTTGGTGAAAGACACATCAATACTTTGTCATAAGCTGTCCCCCCAAAAATTGACTTGGTTAACAATCAGGATGAATCTAGATCAATCAATATTAAACTATTATGCTTATTTACTTCCTATAGAAAAAACTATATTGAGTAGACAAACCATGTATGCTCGTCTGTTCTAGATAACCAAAAAGTTATATGTCTGAAAGTATGAAAATAGGTGCTCTATGATTTGAAATTGTTTAGCAAGAGAAGCTAAGAAAGGAGGCATAAAGAGACTTGTGACCTGGTGGATAGGAGCACACATGTGGCTTTTTTTTATAAGCCAATGAATTAAATAGAAAGGAGTACAAGGGAACCCATGGTACAAAGAAAAAAGAGAAAGAAGCTACTGCACTAAAACAGCCAGCAGCAGAACAAGCATCTAGGCAAACAAAACATGACCCGCCAGTACTAAAGCAAAGGGATACTAGATACTAGGCTAATAGAACTACTTTGCTGTCATGAAATCATTGTAGAAGTTGCTGCAAGCAGATAATAATGCTCTCCAATTCCTCCATAGTATAAACGCTGGCAAGTATATTGCAGAGCCACGGATCTATTGGGAAGGAGCACGCATGTGGTTGAAAAAAGATACTTATCAACAACTGCTGTAAAGGTAAAGGGCCATCTTTATCAAGTGTGAAACTATTTTTCATCTATTGTTGTCTCTATGGTATACATAGCAATAAAATTGGAAGCAATGAAATAGTTGAGAAGCAAACATGAAGAATTCAATTTCGAAAAGATAAAGAGGAGAAGAAATCTTACCTTTGCTGAAACTATGGAGGAATTCAATTTCGAAACACAACCTGAAAATTGTGAAATCAAAATCAACCTCAGCCTGAACAAACATGAAGAAATCAAAAACAAAATCAAGCTAGGGAAGAGAGACCATTGTCATTGAGAGGAGATGATGAATTTCAGCCTGAACAAACATGAAGAAATCAAAATTAGGGATTGTGAAATAGTGAAAGAAGGGAACCCGACGCTGAAGAAGGGAACCAGTTGCAAGAGAGGAGAGGAGAAGAGAACAAACCTAGCCACTGAAGCAAGGAACCAGACGCTGAAAAACGGAACCAGACAACGAAGAACGAACGTGAAGAAGAAGGGTTTTGGGGAGCGAAAGTTTTTTTTTTTAATGGAGGGAAAGTAAAATTGGGGAAAATAAGTGAGGGAAAGTAAAATTGAGAGAGGGAAAGTAAAATTGTAAGCCTGCGGCGGTTGTAAGGCCCAACCGACGCAGGTTATTTTTTTTAAAAAAAAAAATCAACAAATCGACGCACTAACCGCTGCACATTATTAATCAACTGCGGCGGTTACAACCGCCGCCACATATCTGATATTATTTTTTTATACAAAACACCTACCAACCGCCGCTAAACGCCTTACAACCACCGCAAAAATAACATACTCGTGTTGGTCACTCAAACTGCCGTGTAAATCGCCGCAGTAAACTTTTTTGCGGCGGTTTTGGGAAACCAACCGCCGCAATATGACCGCCGCAAAATGACCTTTTTCTTGTAGTGTTGTGGGATGGTATCATTCCCTCTAAAAAGCATGCGAAGTTTTGGATCCACACATCAAATAAGTACCACTTCATTGATCAGGGAAGCAATTTGTGTGGTAAAGAATTCAACTTGACTGTGCACTGGCATGTTATGCCAAAGACTGGCAAAATGTTAGCAGATAAAATAGTCATGCCTGAGGAATATAGATGATGATGCCTTCTTGTCATGTTAATGTTTTTGCTGTAACTTTAGCCTTTTCTATAACAGAGATAAAAGGCTACTTTAAAGAGCTAGGCTCAGGGGAAAGGATTTCATGTTTTGGATGTTGGAAATCAATATGATTTGTAACTTTGAACACTTGCACATCCGAAATTTCGTTGTGAGTATTTTCATTCATCCTGCTTTCCCCTATCCCATTTGTACCTTTGTTCAACCATTTGTGTATTTTCACTGATTTCTCTGATGTCTGAAATAGCTGCAGGCTGGAAAAAGTTATCAAACTGAATTGCTTTCAGGGTAAAAGAACCTCATAAGCAGAACTGTGCAATCTTTCAATGGGTTTCCACATATCTAATGCTTTTACTGACATGCTGAATTTATTTTTTAACCTTACCTCCACATCCTTCCATTGAAACAATTTCCCTTTTAACGTGAACTCGTGCTCCAGCAAATCACTTTTTGGATCATATTCAGCTCTGAATATCAGTAAAAGATGCAATCATATCTCAGTAATTTAAAATTTGAAATGAAAATAATGCAAATAAATTAGTGATACATGTAAGTCCTTGTGAGTTCATCTAATCTAACACCATGATTGCAGAAAGATACTGAAGTGTGTAGCCACTCTGTCACAGGCATACCACATACAGCTGCATAATTAGCATAACCATGCCTCAAGCTATATATTGCAGCTGAAGTTCATCACATATCATTAAAATTACAACTTAAAGGCATTCTATGGTTTACTTTATATAGACTAACCACTACATTATTTAACAAAGTGTTTTATGTTTCCTTACTCCTTAGTTTTGAGTACCTTATAACATTCATTATGTCCTACATCTTATAATTTTCCATGTGCATATGTCCCTCATGGGGGAAATGATGGATGGAATTTTTCATCCATTTTCTAAATTCTGTGAGCATTCTCTCATGCACCTTGTCATCCATAACACTTTTATTTTTATGGTTTCCCCTTCTTTGGTTCTCAGCCTTTATCCCCATCTACCCATAGAAAATTCAGGTCCAACAATATCACAATGTTTCAAGAAATTTTGTTGAGTAAAGCCTACTGTACATTTCAGGTTGTTGTAGATTGTAGACTGTCCAAGGAGACACCTGGTTGTTTCTGCTATTTAATGTAGAAAACTTGAACCCAAGGCAGTGGAATATATATGTTTTAATTGAATTTTGATAGAAGGAAGTGAGATAGACATCACCACAGTATAGGATAATAGACATAGGGAGTAAGGAATTTAATTAGCTTCTTTCAAGTTATTTTTCTACATCATTAGTTGGCTACTTTCATATATTGGTTGGCTACTTTCATGTATAGTTTTGTTCTACTATTTTTTTTAATCTTATTGAGGTAATAAAATGTTGTTGTTCCTCATAGATTCCAAAGGCCTTCAGGAGTAATTTCTTCTTCAATGCTGGGTTTGGAGGCTTTTACAGGAAGTCTTGATGACTTTGGCTTTGAAGATTATCTAAGTTGTAATGATATGAATTTGACTTAATAATGCAGTTGTTGATTTTTTCTTTAAAATCAATACCAAGTTGTTGTACCTTCTCTTTTCGGTGTTTCACTACCAAATGTGTGTGTGAGAGAGAGAGAGAGAGACATACAGACATAGTTCAGTGACTGTGTTAAAGAATTAGTGAATTAGTTTTGATCCATTAAATTGGCATGTATATTAGGACTATGTTTATGATGTGGATGAAGTTAAGCAGAAGCTTTTGTGTTCCCACATTTTATTCTCATCCCTATCCTTTCAGGTTGTGCATGATAAGTGTGACTGATGATTCTTGTGATTGATTTTGGTTGAATGACTACAGATAATTATCTTAATGAATTTCTCCGTTCAAGCATACAAATGGCAGAGTTTCACATAATATGGCTTCATTTGAATGAGTTGAAGTTACAGACCTTTGGACATTCTCTTCAATAATATTGATGACATTCATTGTTTGGTGTTGCTTCTTATTGCAAGCTCTTGCTATGCTTATATTTTTTGTGTCGAAAGTAACATATCCTGATGATTGTTGTAGTTCTTTCTTAGTCGATTGTAACACACATCTCTATATGTTTTAAATTTAAGTCTTCACTTCAGACAATGAAACTATATTTATATACCCTCATTCTCATTTATGTATGTAACTTATCTCTTTAAAATACATATCCTCTCTACTTTCCTTGAAGCTTGGCTCTCACTAAAAATTATTGTAAAAAAAAAAACTCCAATTCAATTGTACGACAACAACAATGAAAGCTTTATCCAACTAAGGTCGGTTATATGGATCACTCGATCCATTTGTTACTATTTATCTTTAACGTAATTTTTTTTCCCATTGAGATCACTGTGGTTCTTATTATGGGTTCAATTGAAAATCACATAAGGGAGTTTTTAATTTGTAAAAGAAAAGTTTCCGGATAAGTGTTTTCCTTGCTCAGTTTATCAAGTTGCTACTAACTCTTTTCTTTTTTGGTACAAATAAGCTTAAAGAAAACAAAAAGAACCACGCAGCACTAACGCCTCAAGAAGGCGGCACCACGATAGTCATCCGCAAGGAAGGGATGACCAGCTGGCGGAGGAGAGTCTAAACATCTCAGCCGACACAAACCACGGGCGCCCTCTTTAGCCAAAAAATCAGCCACAGCATTGCCTTCACGAAGTATATGCTCCAACCTCACCAACCAACCCCGCTCTAGCAACTCCTGGATGAGACTCACCACAGCAGCATAAGCATGGAACCGGCCACACTCACGCTCCACAAGCGAGATAGCATGCTGCGAATCAGAAAAAACAATTACTCGACGGAATCCGCGCTCCCAATAAATGCGAAGGCCGTACAGAATCGCCAATAGCTCCGCTTTCAGGATCTCGGACACACCAACAGACGCATAGAACCCAACCTGCCACATGCCCACCGAGTCACGCACCACACCGCTGGAGCCCGCCACCCCAGGGTTTCCAAGCGACGACCCGTCGACATTGAGAGCCACCCAACCATCAGGAGGAGCTAGCGCGCCAAGAGACCCAACGAGGTTCATCCGGCACAGCCGACTGACTATTTTCAAATTAACATGTTTGCTTGCTAATTGTTTTTATTTAATTTTCCATTTCTTGAATTTCTGTTTATTGGTGATGAAAGATTAATTTAACCATTCTACTTTTGAATCTTTCAATTAAATAAATATATAAAAATATTCACGTTTTCAATGAATAAGTCCGAATTTTCCGATGCAACAAAAAAATGAATACGTCCGATGGATGGTCTAATAATATTTTTTACCAATTGTATTTTATTCTACTAATAAAATTATATATTTTACCATTATCTTGAATTTAAGTTGAATATATAATTGAAATTTTATAAATATATAAAATATAAATAAATATTACATGGCACAAGTATTTAGTACTTCTTATTTGTGAGTTTGAATTTTACTATTCCTAAGAAACCACCAATTACGTTGTGCCATCTGACCTAATCTTTTTGCTTTAAGGTTGGGTACTAATTCAATTAACCAACATTTGAGCAACATATATTATATACCTTATTTGTACCTCTATGTATGAATTATTTGTTTATCTTTTACATGCAAGATTGAGTCGGAAACCACACCCACAAGCTCCATAATAAGTGTAAAGAGCGAACCAAACTTAATATTGCAGTGTTAGCCAATTAATGTCTATAAGTAAATGAAACATTGATACATAAAAGGAAGATAATAAGAACATATAAGTGTTCCATTAATTAAAATTGCATGTTTTAGTAAATATATTATTGTATTATTTCATATATATCAAATACTCAATAATTACCTTCAAAAAAATACTCAATAATTATAATTAACAATTGATTTGATAAAAAAATTACCCGTGCATCGCACGGGCAAACGGGCTCTATCCTAGTAAACTTCATTCTCAAAGTTCAATGACCGCACAAACATTACATATCTAACCCAATTGAACTTTGTGGCTAACCTTTATCTAAGTGCATTAAAGATTTTGGCAAAAAAAAAAAGTTGCATTAGAGATACGTAAGTGCAGACGTAATGTAGAGCTTTGAATCAGCCTCACAAAATCAGAATATTTTCAGATAGTTGGTCTCTTTTTCTTTCTTCAGTGAGCCGTGTCATTTATACATTGGTAGTTGGTACTAGGAAAAAAACATAGAAATCATGTCCACATAAATATAAATAAAACCGAAAGAGACCTTTTTGTTTGTTCTTCTATATAGTCAACAGTTTAATTTAGTTCATAGCAGACACAATGGAATTTAGTTCACAATTTCCGTTGGATTTTGGTGATTCTTGACAAACCATGGCGGACGAGGTGGTTTTGTTGGATGTCTGGGCCAGCATGTTTGGTATGAGGGTGAGGATTGCATTAGCTGAAAAGGGTGTTGAGTATGAGTACAAGGAAGAGAATCTCAGGAACAAGAGTGATTTGCTTCTGCAAATGAATCCAGTTCACAAGAAGATCCCAGTTCTCATCCATAATGGCAAACCCATTTGTGAATCTGCAATTATTGTGCAGTACATAGATGAGGTTTGGAAGGACAAAGCTCCAATCTTGCCCTCTGACCCTTATGAGAGAGCTCAAGCTAGATTCTGGGTGGATTACATTGACAAAAAGGTAGCAGCTTTGGATTTTTGTTTTTGTGTAAATTTGTGATTTTTAGCATTTTTTTCTCCTCCATCTTGGTGGGTTCAATTCAAATTTTGGAGATTGGGATTTTATTGTTGCTAGTCTCCATTTTAAACTCTTGATTAGAAGATTTGAATTGAATTGTGCCCTTGATAAAGGAAAAAAAAAATATTACTAGTCTTATTACAAGGTAAAGTAAGCTCCAATATTATGGTATTCTATAGGTCTTTAAAATTGATTTCTCAATCATCGGTTATGATAAATTACTTTAACTTGTAAATTGAGTCACTCACATTAAAAGAGTTATATCCTAAAGAATCTTGACTCATATAAGTGAAGGGACTCACTTTTGGTGAGTTATCATAGTCATTGACGGAAAAATCAAGAGTTGAGTGTAACATATAGTAGCTCATGTGTAACATATTATGTTGTTATTTAGATCTAAATAATTGATTTCTCAATCAATCGATGATTATGATAGTTTACATGTATGTTTTGGTGATATTATTTTTCCATAAAATCAATTCTAAGATCTAGAAGTTATGCGGAATTGATTTTGTCTTTAGGATTAATTGCAAAAAGATTTTCAAACATGAGAATGAAATATCATTGAGTTTTGTTATCTTTAATGCAGGTATATGATACTTGGAGGAAAATGTGGCTTTCAGAAGGAGAAGAGCATGAGGCAGGGAAGAAGGAGTTGATTTCTATCTTTAAGCTGCTAGAGGAGACACTGGGTGACAAATCATTTTATGGGGGTGACACCTTTGGGTTTCTTGATCTTGGTCTGATCCCATTTTATACCTGGTTTTATACTTTTGAGACGTTTGGCAACTTCAAAATGGAAACAGAGTGTCCTAAACTGATGGATTGGGTCAAGAGATGCATGCAGAAAGAGACTGTGTCCAAAACTCTTCCTGATGAGAAGAAGGTCTATGAACATGTTCTGGGCATGCTGAAAGCAATTCGTGAATCAAATCATTAAAACCTTTTACTTGTTAAATATGGTATTGTAAAATTAGTAATTTTGTGTTGCCTTTTGGTGACAATGGTTTGCTAGACACTTGGGTGTGTCTGACATTTGGAACTTTGTGAGGCATGAATGTTTTATGCTGTGCACTTATGAATTATGATCAATAAATAGCCATTTCATTTTGCATATAAATATAATGTTAGATCTCTCACGTTGCTAGCCATAATACTCCTATGTGAACTCTGTTTTTACATATTTTATTGGTTAATTTTCGTTATGATTGATCATACCAGCACTAATGCACCGGATCTCATCAGAACTCCGCAGTTAAGTGTGCTTGGGCGAGAGTAATATTAAGATGAGTGATCTCCTGGGAAGTCCTCGTGTTGCATCTCAATTGTTGGAAATTTTACGAAGAAGAGCTGCGCCGTGGACGAATCACTGCCTTGAAAGCAAAATTCTGGCAGACCTTCAGTGCAGTGCCGGGTTTGCTCCCCAAGGTTAACACAACTACATACAAGACATTGTGCACTCAGAACCTACACATACTGGAGTCTCTACAACAATGCTCAGAATTACACGATGAAGAGTGAGGGATATAGGAAATTCATGTGTTGCTCGTATGCCTATCCACTTCCATTTCTCATATGCCTCTTTTATATATATCTTCAAGTCTACATGTCCATTTCCATTCCAAGGGAAGCACACAGAGCCATAAAAGAGCATTTTAACACAATCAATAATAATAAAAGGGTCTTGTTCAAAAAAATAATAATAAAAGGGTCATTCAATATGACGGTGGAGAGAACCAAAACGGCTGAAACTTAAAGAAATGGTTTGAAAACCATAAAGCAATTTTAATTACGAATTAGGAGAAAATTAAGAAGGAAGGAATTACACTTGAATGTCATTTAATCCTTCAATAACTGACTTGTGTGAAAGTGCTTTGTGAAACGCACTTAAATACTTATAAAACGCATTTATTCACATGTGTGAAAGTTGAAGGATAAATGGCTACTAAGAGAATCTTTATCCATCACATTCACTAAAGTGTCTACACTCCATTTTATATTATTTTTTACAATTCTCCATAATGTCATATCATCTAAACCACTTTACTAATTTTTTATTCCAACTCAACAACTCTTAAAAGTTTCTCTAGTAGACCACATAATCAACACCAAACCACTTTTACTTCAATATAAAAATAACTTTTTTATTTTTTGTGTACAATTTGAAGAGACATAGTGTCTTGCTGTAGACACTAATTTTTGACAGCATGAAGATCTCATTTGCTCCAATAGTGTGGGACACTCATCTTCAAGTTTCTTAGACAAGAGACACTCCCATTGTAGATACTCTAACTAACTTTGTTACAACCTTTTCTATTATTCTTTTATTGCATTAATATGTTAGAATGTAACAAATCAGTTACACACTTTCTTAGCAGCAACATGTATGACAGAATGTAACATACATTCTAACATATTAATGCTATAAAAGAATTATAGAAAATGTTGTAACAAAATTACTTAGTAGTCATTTATCCATCAACCCCCCACAAATGACAAATAAGTAATTGAAATATTTTATGAGTAAAGAAAGTTAATTTTTATGCTTAAGTGTTTGTGCATAGGATTGAATTAACACGAAGTGAAGTGAGACAACAACTTCTATCAAAAGAGTGAACGAATCTTAAATTAATTTGACTTGGTTGGAATCCCACTACACGCATTAACTTTGAAATGTAGATTAAAGCCATTGAAAACAAAGGTTGTAACGCAGCCAGAGAAATAAGAACAAAACTTCAACAGCCATTGACCCAATAAATGTCCTAACGGTGGCCATGAAATTAAAATTGTGAGAGTAAATATTAAACTCCATTGATTGATTAACATAAAAGAGTATCAGAGGGTAGAATACAATCATTTGAATGTCATTATTCCAAACGCGTCTCTTAGCACCACCCAGTATCAATCATCAGATGTGCAGATACATCAAGCGCGTTTCTTAGCACCACCCAGTTGCCCGGAAATTTCTCTCTCAATTTCGAACCATTTGAAGCAAAAGTCTTTCTTTAGTTGTCCGTGTTGATGGTGTTGTTGCTGAGTAAGGGAAAATGTGGAGTCATTCCAAAGTGAAAACGGTAATTGAAATGCAAAGGTTGTCTTCAGTAAGGTGTGATCATATCACTTTCATAATTCGTTTTGTAATGTTCCTCGAAATATATATATCTAATGGTACTGATTAGTTCGAAATATATATATCTAATGGTACTGATTAGCAGAACATTATGGTTAATAAGACATGATATTGAAAGATGAGGGAAATGATATCCACACGTTGGTAAATCAAACAATTAACATGTTCTATTATTTACAAATGTAAAAGGGAAATAGGTGCTGCAACATTGCTTCACCTAATTTTATTTATCATTGAGTTATATTGTGGTTAGGTATGTATTGGAAGTGTCTCTGCCATATTTATGCAGCGTGGGTGAGATTGTGTATCACTTTATTATGTGATGGTTGTGCTTATGACATTTTTGTATTTAATAAAAGCATTCTGATTTAAAAAATAAAGATTTGTTGGAGATAAAAAGAGATTGAGATATTGCTTTGTCGTGGCAAGCCACTGCCCTGAAGCCAAATTTTCAGTGGACTTTGGTGCAAATCTTAACCGCCGGTTTTGCCCCCAAGGGTTTACACAGCTACGATCTAACTTGTGCACTCGATTATACTTATGGTTTAGTGATATATCAATTTTGTAATAAATTGATTGAGACAAGTTTGATTAAAAAAAGAAACGTGAAACACAATTGATTTCCATTATTTCACAATCCCCACAAATGGAAATCAACTTTACGACTTGGAAATCAACTTGCCACTGAGGAAAAGATTTCTATGCAGTAATAGAGAATTTTCTGTTAAAAAAGAAAGGAATTTCTGGGTAATAGAAGGGTTTGAACTTAAGTGTTAATGTCCAGAGGATTGAATTAACACGTAGTGAAGTGAGACAATGTCATAAGTCCAATAAGTGAATTTCTCTTGAACTTATTGGACTGGAGACAAGATCCCCTAACTTTCAAAATCGCAAAGTTCATTTGAATACCATTATTCCATCAATCATTTTATTGAGCAGCTTTCTCATTGTTTTATGTTATTACAACATAATTAACCGTATAATTAGTGGTTGATCCTCTATTGGCAGGTAGGGGTGGGAATAGGCCAGATCGTTCGTAGGGGCCTATGACCTAGCCTACCACAGGCCTAGGTCAGGCCAGACCAAATTGGTAAATAGGCAAGGCTTAGACTTTTTGAAAAGCCTATTTAGTTAAAAAGGCTAGGCTCAGGCCATTTAAAAAGCCTTTTAAGCCTTATAGGCTAGCCTATTTAAGTAAAAATTATTAGTATTTTCTGGTACATTGTAAATATGATTAGTATTAATATATTTTACCATTGATGTCTATATATTAGAAATTTATCATAATATCTTAATATTAAATACTGATTGACATTTTTATATATTTAAGAAAATTGACTTATATAATGACTCAAAGTTATAAGTCTACTTAGAAATAGATATATAACGCATTTAAATACCTTAATATGAAGTGTGATTTTATACGGGCTCTCCGACTCTAAGAAACCAACATAATCTCTCGTTTAGTTTCATCTCTACTTAATAGCTTATAATATTATGAGTCTGATTGTTGAAAAAAATTATTTTAGTATAATTTAACCCGTTAGTTTATAAGTTTGATAGCTTCTGTACAAATAAGTTTGCTAGCAAACGTAAAACTCTTGTTGTGAAACAGGCCTTTAAATAGGCTAGCAGGCCAGGCCAGGCTTTCGAGAAGGCCAGGCCAGGCTCGAAAAAAAGCCTTTAACAGGCCACAGGCCAGGCTCAAGCCTTAAGATATTTAAACAGGCTAGGCCTATTTACGCAAAGTCTACCTAGGCCCAGCCTATTCCCACCCCTATTGGCAGGCATGACTAAATCAAGTATGTTGATAATGATTTACTCTTGACAAAGGTTTTAGAACTAACTTTTTATGCTTTCAACTTATTTAAGCGTCTAGATAGCTTCCCACACTTAACACTTATTCATTCTATACTTGTGCCAATTGTTGCTAAGTAATACATTTTTTTTTGGTACAACTAAGTAATACATTTGTGTAGATAGTTTTTTTTTTAATGGAAACTGCAATTATATTAAGCAAAAGTAGGCATAGAAGCCTTGTGTAGATAGTTAGTATAGTTAAGTAATGCATTTGTGTAGATAGTTAGTATAGTCAGACGATTGTTTCAAAAAAAAATGTATAGTCAGACGATGTACTAACACTTTAAGAATTTTAGTTATTCTTCATAAAAATCATAGGTAGAATATATAAATTCGAGGGATCTCATCCAATTATTATCGCAATTTTGAGGGGTTGGACATAACTTCACACTATTAATAACAACTCAAGTAGAGCTATATGCAGCAAATAATAATTTCTCGACCTTGCAAGAATCTCTAAAGAGTAATAACAAAAAACAAATAACAACAATAACTAAATATCTCAAAGATTAAGAGATACCAAGATTTTAACATGGAAAATCTCCTCAATGTGAGAAGTAAAACCAACATGCAAAGGTAAGTCAATCAAGCTCCATTAAGGATACAAGAAAGTCTCTTTCATAGACATAAAAAATGTGCTCAACAATTAGCCGAAAAACAAAATAACAAGCTTAAAATAGAGAATTAAGACAATCCGAAAACAAGTATTTGCTGCTCCATATAGAGCCTGTTTCTCCTACTTCAGTCAATTTATCACCAATTCAACCATTTAGAATGAAGCACTTGATATTGTGAATCTACAGTCTAATTTTCAACCCCATATAGTGAACTAAATTGCAGTGACGAATCTACTACAGGTGCCATGAGTTTGAGTGGAAGTGATTTTTCTATTCTTCTCCCTCACTTTTTGTTGCCTCTCATGCCAAATTGAGCACACGTGGACACAGATTATGAGTCCGTATCAGCACAAAATGTTATTGTTACAAATACTAGCGAAGTAACTCGTGCAATACACGGGTGACTTTTGTGATATAAAATTTAAATTTTATGTAATAATATATTTTTGAAACTTTATCTAATTTTAATTACAAAAATGTATAAATTGTTGTTAGAAATATATATTTTAAGTTTTTTTTTCATATTATATATTCGTATTTTAAAAAAATCTATTTTTTTAAATAAAACATGTTAATGTTAATTGAGAAAAATTCTTTAGATGATAATTTTACATAAGATATTTTAATTTAAATCGGATCAAAATGAAACTCAGAAACACCCGACGTCGTTGGTTAGTTTTTACTCCCTTTGGGACGACTCCTCCCCGAGCCACCCATCGACACACTCCCTCGATGCTTCTTTGGAGGCCTCCCTCTCCTTTTATTAATAGGAGATGTCATTGTTTCCTTAATATCATGCATATTGTTCCCTCCCTCAAATGAATCATCCACAGGAGTAAACACCATTAAAGCTTGGTTTTTGTCCCTTACAATTGGACTTTCATTAATCACAAAGACACAAACCCATCCCTCTCACTATCTGAATGTGGCCACGAAACATCCCCATATTTATGCGTATTTGCATCTGTTTCCTTCACAAACTCGTCCCTCTCACTCGTTGAAGATGATGCTTCACGGTGACTCAACGGCAACACCTGCACACCATCACCTATAGAGTCCACAAGCACCTCTTGCGTGGTTCTCCTACTGATATGTCGGACCTCTGCCACTGAAAAGACCCTGGAGGATCTTGTTGGTAACCATACTCCTGCTGCCACCAACCAGCATAACCGTACCCACTAAAATTGTAGCCCCATCCCCACCATTACCACGCACGAAGCCCATCATAGTTCACTATATACCTCGCCTCCATGAACGCTGCCCTCATCCTAAGTAGAATTTTGATAGCCCTTATTGCATTTCCTACAATAAGAAAACTTTCATCTCATCCATTGTTTGGTGCTAGCATTGTATTATATAAGTTTATTCATCAATGAACTCTTATACATTAAACTGAAAGATTATTTAATCCACCATATAGACGATAGATATGACATGATAAGAGTGTGATGTATAGAATACATGAAAATATTTAATCTGTCGCCACTGTCACCATCCTTCACCATCACCAATTCACCATCCTTCACCATCACCACCACCACCCTCCACCTCCGCCACCACCACCACCACCATTAACGCCGCCTCCACCACCATTGTCACTACCGCTATTGCCATCATCACTATTGCTAACTATGATTATTGCTTCTACCACTGTCACCAATACCCTCCACCTCCGCCACCACCACTGCCACCCTCCACCACCATTACCCTACACCGCCACTGCCATCGTCATCGCGACCACCACTACTACCTACCACCACGACACACAACCACGCCGCCATGCACCACCGCTACCGCCACAACCACCTCCTCCACTGCTGTCATCACTCAGCATCACCACTGTCACCTCTATAGTCATCGCCACCGCCACTATTACTATTACTACCACCACCATCATCACCACCCTTTAACATCACATCATTCTCATATTTACATTATCTATCATCATTCAACATTTTATGAAATATAAGATTTTATTAATTTAAAGAGTAATGATATATGGATCGAAATTTTTATCCCACGAATGCAACGAATTGGTTAACAACCGATCATATTCATATGTTGAGGTTATAATTGAGACAAAATAGAAATCAAAACAGGAAATAAAAACATATTAAATAAAATGATAAGTTATACAGTGTATGACCAAACATTGTATAATATAAAATTTATATTAGGCCTAATAATGTTAGATTTCATACTATCAGACGGTGACTCAACGGCAACACCTGCACACCATCACCAATAGAGTCCACAAGCACCTCTTGCGTGGTTCTCCTACTGATATGTCGGACCTCTGCCACTGAAAAGACCCTGGAGGATCTTGTTGGTAACCATACTCCTGCTGCCACCAACCAGCATAACCGTACCCACTAAAATTGTAGCCCCATCCCCACCATTACCACGCACGAAGCCCATCATAGTTCATTATATACCTCGCCTCCATGAACGCTGCCCTCATCCTAAGTAGAATTTTGATAGCCCTTATTGCATTTCCTACAATAAGAAAACTTTCATCTCATCCATTGTTTGCTGCTAGCATTGTATTATATAAGTTTATTCATCAATGAACTCTTATACATTAAACTGAAAGATTATTTAATCCACCATATAGACGATAGATATGACATGATAAGAGTGTGATGTATAGAATACATGAAAATATTTAATCTGTCGCCACTGTCACCATCCTTCACCATCACCAATTCACCATCCTTCACCATCACCACCACCACCCTCCACCTCCGCCACCACCACCACCACCATTAACGCCGCCTCCACCACCATTGTCACTACCGCTATTGCCATCATCACTATTGCTAACTATGATTATTGCTTCTACCACTGTCACCAATACCCTCCACCTCCGCCACCACCACTGCCACCCTCCACCACCATTACCCTACACCGCCACTGCCATCGTCATCGCGACCACCACTACTACCTACCACCACGACACACAACCACGCCGCCATGCACCACCGCTACCGCCACAACCACCTCCTCCACTGCTGTCATCACTCAGCATCACCACTGTCACCTCTATAGTCATCGCCACCGCCACTATTACTATTACTACCACCACCATCATCACCACCCTTTAACATCACATCATTCTCATATTTACATTATCTATCATCATTCAACATTTTATGAAATATAAGATTTTATTAATTTAAAGAGTAATGATATATGGATCGAAATTTTTATCCCACGAATGCAACGAATTGGTTAACAACCGATCATATTCATATGTTGAGGTTATAATTGAGACAAAATAGAAATCAAAACAGGAAATAAAAACATATTAAATAAAATGATAAGTTATACAGTGTATGACCAAACATTGTATAATATAAAAATTATATTAGGCCTAATAATGTTAGATTTCATACTATCAGACCTTATACTATCATGCTTTATACTATACAACATACCAAACAGATGTAAAAATGTATGATAATACTCACATTCTTATATCCTTCATTTTTTTATAGACAAATGTTAGTTGTTAATTGTTAGTAAGTTAGTCCCTTCACCAGGATTTGAACTCTGACCCTTCATCCTTCAATACCCTTCATTTGGTGAGCTACCCATCCCACCGATTATTTTATACTTCATGTTGCATTTAAGTTTGAAAATGTGTATATAGTGAAGAAAATATTATACCTTTGTTATATTTTAAATATTTTTGTATAAATTTCTTTTAGAGTATGTTATTCTTTGAAAATAGAATTACTTTTTTTTCTAACTTACCATGAACATGAATCCTAAATTATTTAAACAAAAATATAGGAACTTTAATTTATAAATCTAAAACAAACTAATTAATTGCAAAAAAAATTAACAAATTTTATTTATTATTCTTTTGATTCAACTAAATAGTTAATAAAATTTATCATTTTCTGGAAATTAATTTGGATGGATTGAAAATCAATATGATTTTGAATTTATCCTTACATTTTTTGGTACATTGCGTGAAAAGAAAAGAAGACTAAGGTCTCACAGAGGGGACACTCATAGCATCAGCCAACAACGGCAAACTCATCTCTTCCGGAGAGTGATCCAGAGCCACAAACTCATTATTAAAAAATAAGAAGAAAATTAGATCATAACCTTTTGGATTTGCATATGTTATATTCTTAAAAAATTAATTTTAAGTGTATAAAAAATAAAAAAGAGAGGAAATATAAATATACATGATTAATTGCAGAGAGACAAACATGTTTTTTTTGTATTGGAAAATAAATGTGTTGGTTTTATCATCCATGATAAATTAATATACATGATTAAAAAAAATTACAGTGTAGTTATTTAATAGTTTTAAAATTTCCTAATTATGCATGTCTTATTCACGCTGATTGTATTTGAATTTGGAAATGACTATGTGGTTATTATTGGTTTGAAGTTAAAATTTCAGATATCTTCTTCTGTGAAATGATCCATCTTCTTTTTTTTTTTTTTTGATTTGAAATGCTCCATTTGGTTATTTAATTAAAATTTAAAGTTTCCTAATTAAGCATGGTTTAATCATAGTTATTGGTTTGAATTGATTTCAATAGTTATGCACCATTATTATACTTGACATTTTCCTAATTTTTTGAAATGATTTCGGTATGACTTGTTTGACTCATTAATTTTGTTTATTGTCATAATTATTTTTTTTTAACTTCAAAATTCGTTTTCTTAAAAGCAGTAATGATGAGTGCGAAAATAGGAAATATTTATTTGTTTTATAAAAATTTTAAAAATTTCAAAATTAAAAAAATAGTAATGCTGAAAATTGAAAAAAAATATTTATTTGATATACTCATATTTGCTCATGAGATAATCATGTGGAAACAAAAAATGTTGGATTTTTTTTTTTTTGGAGGGAAAATAAATTACTTAGGAGGGGACATGTGACATAGATCTTCTAGAAGAAAACCTTATTTTCATGTATATAATTAGACTCTAAGAAGAAATATTTTCCTTCGTCTTTGTGTGGTGGAATAATGTGATTCATCATCTGATGGACCATGTCACTTTGCAATTATTTCTCTTAATTTGACCAAAGATAACCAAACTTCCAGTTACCTGCTCCAGTAGTTAGACTCTATTAATCTCACTTCATTTTCCCAGTTCAATTGTTAGCACTTGCTAGTTGCTATGGAGGACAAAGTCAAGGTGATTTTGTTGGGCTCAGGGTTCAGTATGTTTGGGATGAGAGCCATGATAGCTTTGGAAGATAAAGGAATCAAATATGAGTACATGGAGCAGGATCTTACCAACAAGAGCCCTTTGCTTTTAGAAATGAATCCAATTCACAAGAAGATCCCAGTTCTCATACATCATGGAAGACCCATCTGTGAGTCCCTCATAATTGTTGAGTATATTGATACAGTTTGGAAAAGCAATGCTCCACTTCTTCCCTCTGATCCCTACCAAAGAGCTCAAGCCAGGTTCTGGGCTGATTTTATTGATCAGAAGGTATGTAGGTAAGAAATTACCAATAAACAATATCCATGTGGTGGAAGGTTATATTATAAAAACTAATATGATAAAAAATTGCAGGTATATCATGCTTCTAGGAGAATATGGACTACAGATGGAGATAAAAAAGAGGTGGCAAAGAAGGAGTTCTTTGAGAGCTTAAAGCAATTGGAGGAGGTTCTTGGAGATAAGCCATATTTTGGGGGTGACACGTTTGGGTTTGTGGATGTTGCTCTCATCCCTTTCTATTGTTGGTTTTATACTTATGAGACCTTTGGAGGCTTCAAAGTGGAGGCAGAGTGTCCAAAACTTATCTCATGGGCTAAGAGATGCATGCAGAAAGAGAGTGTATCTAAAACTCTTGTAGATGAAAAGGAAGTTTATGAGTCTGTTTTAGATTACAAGAAGAAATTTGTGCTGAGCTAGTGGAAACTGAACACATGTACAAGGGTAAAACAAAATAATACCAGTGAATTACATGAAATCGATTCAGTTTGAGTCAGCGCCACCGCCAACCAATTAGCCTCAACAGCAGTGTATGAGCAGTAAGAGTAAACCACATGGTTCTAACCATTGTGTCTGTTTTTTAATAGACAAATTCCTGCTGTTGCTTCAAAACTAGTGAATTTCCATTATGAATATCTCTTCATAGACTATTTGGCTTTATGCACTTTTTTTTTTTACTAACTATGCTCAAAGTATGGATTTATATGAATTTGACTTGCAAACCAATACTGTAATTCATATGACTAAGTTCGGGAATCAAAACCAAACATTAAGAATGTTTAACCTAGGCTCCAAGAAGTGTCAGGGATGTCTATTCTGTTGGGGTAGGATCTCTCTTAACATCACAATCTGTGTAGTATTTATTAAAAGGATTGTTACTAAACTAATGAGCATTTAAGTAGATGTTATGCTTCCAAATGATAGCTCAAGTGGCAAGAGCTATGGAACATATGAGTTGGGAAGGGGAAGATCTAGGATCAATCCCTGAAGGATGTAAATTATCTTTGTGATGTACCCAAAAAAAAGAGTAGATGTTATGTTTCCGGTTTGTCTTATCAGGTTATGTGGCTTTACTCGCCTAGGTTGGGTTTGTGGTCGAGGTACCTGTGGTTAAGCTAGTTCAACGAAACACAGTAGTATGTACCCAACCCAAAAGTCATAAGCTTAATGAGCTTGAATGACTGAATTAGAGCAATGAAACTCAGTAAGTACACAGTCCTAAATGTCTTGTTTATTGATCTTGAATGACTGTGTTAGAGAGATGAAACACAGTATAAACACCATCCAAATACATTTAGAACACAAAAAGGGCAGTTGCACTGGGTTTGAAATATCTACTAAAGTCTAAAGGAATATAAGTAGCAAAACCAAGCGCATATCTAAATGCAGTTTGGTCATGCTATTGTTGAGAACATATACTTCAGCTAAGTACTTAGAGGCAATCTTATTCTATCACTCTGCCTCTATTTTCCTTGACGTAAAAGTCGTCTCTCTTCGGCAAAACGTTTGATCATGTTCTCATCTGGAAAAGACTTGGACACACTCTCTTTATCAGCACACCTCTTGACCCAAGCAATGATATTGGGATACTGGATTTCATCGATGAAAGATCCACGTAAAGCATTGGTATATAACCAACAGAACAAAGGAACAAGTGCCACATCCACAAAACCAAGGTTGTCTCCACCAAAAAAGGGTTTGTCTCCCAGCTGTTCTTCCAGCAATTTAAGACGCTCAAGCAACTCTTTCTTAGCAGCTTCTTTCTCCTCCTCTTCTTCAGTTTTCCAGAATTTCATTGCAACCACATATATCTGTTTCATAGTGAAACTTAGTTAAAAAAAGTTAAACAAAGGTAATTTGATAAAGATGAGAAAACAGAAATGATTACAAGTTACAACCATAATCATGAATTCATGATAATGAATCACCTTAGTGTCAATGTAATTAGCCCAGAATCTAGCTTGGGCTCGCTGGTAAGGATCAGAAGGCAACAGTGGAGATTGATGATTCCAAACCTCATCTATATACTCAATAGCAATGAGTGACTCACAGATGGGTTTGCCATTGTGGATGAGGACTGGTATTTTCTTATGAACTGGGTTCATTTGTAAGAGTAAAGGGCTCTTATTGCTGAAGTCCTCTTCCCTGTTCTCATACTTGATGCCCTTTTCCTCGAGCGCAATCCGGACCCTCATCCCATAAGGGCTAAGCCAGAAATTTAACAGAATCACCTCATCTTCCATTGCTCAGAAAGAATGAAGTTTGGATGCCAAAAGTGAGTGAGTTGTACAGGAGTATGGCCAGGCAATTTGTAGAGAATGTAATGTGGGGTATGATGAAAACTGAAATGACAATAAACTATTCAAGCAAAAAAAGAAACCTAGTATATGCTCCGGATATTTCTATGCATATTGTTTCCTTTGAGACCATCTGTTTGTCATTTCTTGATTACAGTACCAGATTGAAACGGCTAATGAAACACTAGTTCTGTGCTTCATCTTCATATCATTAGGCTATGACAAGAAGTAACAACAAAACAGATGCAAAACACAAAATCACAGAACTATAAACAATAGCTGAAAGACTTGGTCATAGAGAGTGGGATCTTAAAAACAATTTCAGATCAAGGAAATGTGTTCCCGGGCTGCTTGATGGCCTGCGGGAATCATGAACTGATTGGATTTCATAAATGCTTCAGCTTGTTCAGATATTTCAGATCTTTTTTTTGCCACCAAATCAAATTTTAGGAACATTCCTTATCTAAAGTAAAAATAATAGTGAAAATTTATCATGTTCGTTATCGGCGTATCCTCAGTTAGATTTGAGATTGGGGTGCTCAGGAATATAAGCACCGCATGCTTAAGACATTGACCAGGAAACTGAAAGTGGAAGCTTGATGTCAGAGATATGCTCCTCTCTTTCTCTCACTTTTGTCTATTGCCTACATATGTTCAGTTAAGTGTAAGTTTGTGTATAGCTGTTAGTTATGTGTAATTTTGTTAAGTGTGTAACTGCCAATTGTGTATAGCTGTTAGTAGTTAGATTCATATTGTATTTGAGTCTGTTAGCTAATTTGTTGGAAAACTATAAAGCTTCTTTTACTTAGAAGTTAGAACCCACTGATAGTTTTCAACTCATTTATCATTAACAGAGTGATACTGTTCACACAGTAGTTTTTCAAGCAAACTAAGAAAAGGTCTATTTTTGTGATCAGCCTAAGAGACATAGTAAACAGAGGTTAAAGGCGGGATTAATGCCCGCGATCTGGCATCATCCAAGTCTTGACCGGGAGTGTGACATATTAGAAAATATATCCTAGCTAATTTTAGTTTCTTCTGATAAATGATGAGGGTTGTAAGCCAAGTTTGTTTCTTCATCCCTTTCTGTTACTACTTCACAAAGAAAGCCAAACCAGTTGCATTATAAAAAGTTTCATATAGCTCAAAACCTGGTTTTTGAGCGAGCTGAATGGCATAGTCCGATCCATATAGCCTACCTCACTTAGTAGAAAAGGCTTTTGCTGCTGTTGTATGATAGACAGTGACACTAGGTGAATAGAAGAGGATAACAGAAGCAATAAACACATCAAAGATGCATCTGAAGATTTTCAAAACCTACATAACCGCACAGAAAACATGCATTTTAGGCATATCTACACAAAGGTGCCCTTTATTTCAAAATTATTCAACATAAAGGTGAAGCAGGCGACAAGCAACAGACAAGTACTTCACTATGGCCATTAAGCCTCTAACCTACTCAACGCCTAATTTCTTTCTCATGTCGACAGCGAACTCATAGACCTTATGTTGGTCAGGTAGAGACTTTGAAACGCTCTCTTTCTGCAGGCATCTCTTGGTCCAAGCAATAAGTTTGGGGAACTCGCTCTCTATGCTGAATTTGCCAAAGGTCTCAAAGGCTTTAAACCAAGTGTAGAATGGAACAAGTGCAATATCAACAAAGCCAAGCTTGTCTCCTGCGAAACAAGTCCTGTCTCCCAGATGCTCCTCCAACAATTTGAAGCAATCTATGAATTCCTTCTTGGCAGCTTCTTGTTCTTCATTTTTCTTCACAATAATGTTCCTCCCAATTCCATATATCTATGTCACATTGAGAATTAACATTCAATTAGATCATAAAATACAAGAATGAGAATGACGAGAGCCATTGAGAATCTATATTCACTAATGCATCGTATGTTAAAGATAATTAGCCAAATCATTTTTGTTATTTAAACCCTCTAGAGGATTCGCCTAAGAGTTTTCTGTGAGTTAAAATACTTGATGCCCTTTTCAGCAAGTGCAATTCTGACCCTCATCCCAAATGGACATGCAAAGAAATCAAGCAGAATCACCTTATCAGCCATATTTGAATTTCTGAATAACAAAGAGAGATGAAAGTAGAGAGGACAAGCCTAGGGGCCTATGTACTTGTAGAGAGAGCTTGGAATGACCAAGGTGTGCACTGTGCAGCAATCTTGAACTGTCACTATATCTAGATTATTATGGATAAGGCTTTGACTAAGACCATGTACAATGGTGTAAACAAGTTTTTCCCATTCAACACCACTTTTTATCTTCCCAACACTCCACATCATCTTCTCTCTCCAATTCAACACACTTTCAACAAATACCCACTCCAATGGTTTTCTCTCTCAACACCCTACCCCACCACTCACCCTACCCCACCACTTTTTATTTCATATTTTTATTTAATTTTATGTTTTTGTTTTTTTTATTTACATAAAATTACAATTATTATTTTAAATTAAATTAAATAATAAACACTTAACGAATTAATTTTTTTTAATATAGATAATAATTTATTTTATTTCCTTAACTAAAAAATGGAAGACGATAAACGAAGCACACAATAATTTATTTTATTTTCTTAACTTAAAATGCAAGACAACAAACTAAGCACACAACACACAAATAACGTAATTAGTACGATACAAATCATCTTCCATCACGAAGCATTTGCAAACTTTGTCCATATGTGCTTCACTAGATCTGCTTGCAGTTCGTGATGAACGTTCGAATCACGCAACTCGGATCTAGCACGCACATGATTTGCAAAAGCGGGTAACACAATAACTCATACATTAAAGCCGAACATTACAGACTTGCCATCACTGACAAATTATTAAAGCAAACACAACATACTTGACGACAACACTGACAAATGGTTAAAGCAAACACCACAGATTTGACACCACTGGCGGGTTTGACCGAATACAGACAAATACTCGATTGAAATTAATTACCAAATAGGTCTTGGGCCAACTTACTCAACAGCTCTTTCTTACGGTCATCGAGATCCTCTTCAGAACTTAGCTTGAGATACAAATTGGTTTTCATCAATTGGTTAGTTTGTTCTTGCACCATTGTTAGCTTATCAATTCGTGCAATCTCTTGAGCCTTCAAATCTTTGTATTCAACCCAAACTTTCCCCTTCTCCTCAACGACAGGTTCTTTACTTTTCTTTTTATTCTTTCTTTTAGCTGCCTCCCTACCCATTGGACGAGGAATCGATCCTATAGTGGTTGAGCCACATGCATCACTGTCGTGAGATCTCTTAGATCCACTACTTGCTGAGCCACCATTTCCTCCTACTTGACTACAAAAACGTGGTAGATCACGGAGAGCGATCCATTCTTCCATCAAAGTAAATTGAACATTCTTCCCACATGCGAATAATTCCTGCGCTTTTGCCAAAACATCATTATCCGACCAACCGCTTCCTTGTTGACGCTTAGCGGCATCATAAGCGCCAATCCATTTACCCAGTATTTTGTTCATATAATTCCAACGGTTTCGACATGCAATTCCATCACGCGGAGGATCGAATGAGCAATGCTCATTACAATACTCAGCAATATCTCTCCAAAATGTTTCTCCTTTCTGGTTTTTCCCCACAACACTGCTTGTTCCACAGTTAATCCACCCACTAATTAGCACCATATTTTGTGCAGTGTTCCATGCGGGTGCATGCGTTTTTTTGCTCTTAGGAGTGACTTCATTGACTTCATTATCAGCTGACCCGTCACCAAGATTGACTTGTGTTGAAAATTCCGGAAATTCCGGTCCATCAACACTAGGAAAATTTGCACGAACCATTGGCATATAACCACTAGACTGGGGTGTTTGAGATGGATATCTCACAGATCCATAAGATGGATGAAAGTTTGGAACAAATGATGACTGGTTCGAATACTGATTTGGATCTGGATAATAGTTTGGATTTTGAGGATGTTGGTTGGAGAATTGATGTGGGACTTGAAAATAGTTTGGATTTTGAGGACGTTGGTTGGAGAATTGATGTGGGACTTGATAATTGGTGGGATTTTGAGGACGTGGGTAAGAAAATTGATTTGGATCTTCATAGTTGTTGGGATTTTGGTTGGAAATTGGGTAGCTTGAAGAATTCTGGGTGTTGTAATGGTGATTGTTGGGATCCATTTCAAAACAAATGCTAATAGAAGGATAATAAGATGGTGAGAGAGATAATAAAGATGGGGAAAAACTTGGTTTTTTTTTCTGTGTCCAAATCTATCAAACCAAGTCTCTATTTATAGAGAAAAAAAAGTTATGAATTTTGGTAAAAAAAAAAAAACATTTTCAACAAGATAATTCAGTTTAAAGTTTTTTAAAAAAAAAAATCCGGCTGGCCAATGGGACGCTGCCACGCGTCCCATCCTCACCCACTCGGTCTTCTCTCTCCTCTCCCACTGACACGCCACGCGCCTTGTCGGCGCGTGTCGTGCACGCGCCTTGCTCTCTCCAATCCGGAGCTGCCACGTGGCTCCGGATGCTCCTCTCAACTTTGTTGAACCGGTTCAACATTTTCCCACTTTCAACAGCTTTCAACCAACCATTGCATGGTTTCAACAACTCTCAACATGTTTCAACATGGCATTCAACATGCCATTGTACATGGTCTAAGTGAAAACTACCTGACCACTTTTCCTTTGATACCGATAAAAGAAAACACCAAAATAGTAGTCTAATTATCTAGCTGTTCAACTGGTTATTTATTTTATAAATTATTACAATTTTGATTTGTTTTTTTCAATAAAACCCTTTATCTTCTTTTTTCCTCTATACCAGGACTGTATAATAGTTTATCTGTTCTACTGTTTTTTTTTCAATAAAACCCTTCATCATTCTCGGAAACCCTTCTCCCACCTAGGACTGTAGAGAAACACATGCATTTGGCAATCTGATTTTTCCCTTAGCAAGTAGTAGTTTTGCAACACAGTACATTAAGCAATCCTGATTTTTAGAAATCTCAACAATGCATCCCCCTCATTTTTTTCTACCTCTCCTTATCACATTACAATATTTATATTACACTTCTCTTTCACTCTCTTTTCTCACATTTTTTCCTTTTTTTAATCACACACTATTCAGTTTCAGAATACTCTCTCCTATACACAATCCCAACGGATGAGATATCTTACCCTTAAATGAGTAGAATTAGTCAAATATAACTGTCAAATGAATCTTTCCCAAAGTCCAATTTGTCAAATGCAGCTGGAAATGAAGCTGGAGAATTTCTCTTAACAATGTCAAGTATAAGAACAGGTCTATTTTTGTTCAAGGATCAATACCCACAAGCTAGCATCATCCAAGAAGCAGTTGGATTTGTGACACATTAGAAATATGTTCTAGCTAATGTTAGTTTCCTCTGATATTCCATGGGGTTGTAAACCAAGTTTGTTTTTTTATCCTTTTTCTTTTACTGCTTTACCAAGAATGCAAAAACAGTAGCATTAAAAAAAAATTCATATTAGATAAACAGACACCAGGTGAATAGAAGAGGAAATTTCACAGTAATAAACACATCAAAGATACATTTGAAGTGTTTCAAACCCTGTACAATCGTACAGAAAGCATACATGTTAGGCACATCTACTGAAAGGTGCCTTTTATTACAATATTATTCAACTGAGACAATAAACGAAAGACAAGTATTTCACCGTTGCCATTAAGCCTCGAACCTACTCGATGCCTAACTTCTTTCTGATTTCCACAATGAACTCATAGATCTTGTCTTGGTCATGGAGAGACTTTGAAACGCTCTCTTTCTGCAGGCATCTCTTGGCCCAAGCAATGAGCTTGGGGCACTCACTCTCTATGTTGAAGTTGCCAAGGGTCTCATAGCCTTTAAACCAAGTGTAGAATGGAACAAGTGCTATATCAACATACCCAAGCTTGTCTCCTCCGAAGTAAGTCTTGTCTCCGAGCTGTTCCTCCAGCAACTTGAGGCAATCTATGAATTCCTTCTTGGCAGCTTCTCTTTCTTCATTTTTCTTCCAAATTATGTTCCTACCAATTTCATATATCTGTCTCACGTTGAGAATTAACATCCAATTAGATCATAAAATCCATGAATGAGAAAGGGGAGAGCCATTAAGAATCAATATTGACTAATGCTTATATGTGTTAAAGATAATCAACCAAACAACTTTGTTGTTTAAGATAAGAGACACTTGAGTCACTTGCCTTCTAGCCTCTGGTAAATAGGATTGTTTTACTATGTATTGCTAAGAGTTCAATAACTACACATGCATCCAATTTCTATATTACTATATCATGATTAACAAAAGCAGGATAAGAGATGAGAATCTTCACAAGTATATACTAATTAAAATATTCTAGTATAAAAGTAGGTAGATGAATACAAAAAAGAAAAAAACAGAATAAATTTTTCAAAAGGGAAAACAGCTCAATTCCTTAACAATGATTTAATATGATATTACATGACTGGGAAGAGACATGGAAAAAATTGGTGGATAGAGAGGTGCTACATAAATAAATAATAAAAGATTTAAATATGGTGTATAAACAAATTGTAGATAATCTTGAAAGGATCCACAAAATCAGCTATTCTTATTTTTTAATGGGGATCATTTTCCTTTCATGTGCATTTACCACATTCAAGAACATACCCAAACGGTCTTAATTTATTGTGAGACATCTAACGAGTGCTCAATTTAGAAATGAAATTACTGAAAGACGGATGTCTCCACTTCTCAAGAAACTGTATATGTTCCTCCCGACAGATGACTTTCTCGGTTTCGAACTTGGGTTCTCACCCTTACCCTTACTGTGTATGACTTGCTTATTTTATTACAGATAGTATTTAACCAAAAGAATAACATTTACTAGGCTCCTGCGGGGAGAGCGTAAAACTCATGTAAATAGCTTATGACTTACTTATGAACCGCTTAGAGCTTATTTTCATAAGCTATTTAGGCTTCGTTTGGAAAAACAGCTTAATGAAGCGCTTATAGTCATAAGCTACCATAAGCGCTTATTCATAAGCTATTTTTAAAATTTTATTGAAATAAATTGAAAATAAGCTATATACAAGCATAAGTTCTTTTTCATAAGCTATCCTGAGTAGCTTACGAAAATAAACTCAAAGCAGCTTATGGCCTACCATAAACTGTTTGCATAAGCTCTCCCAAACACTTACACAAGGGCTTATGCCATCAAATAAGCTCAAATAAACTCTTCCAAACGGTTAGATTAGTTTATGAATAAATCTATAACCTATTTTCAACTTATTTCAATAAGTTTCTCACATTAGCTTATAAATAAGCGCTTATTGTCATAAGTACCCAATTAAGCTGTTTCCCAAACTCACCCTTAATGCATAGTAAAATCTAAAAAGTTTGGTTACTTATTGTCGAATATTAAGGTGACCATAACCATCCAAAATCAGCATAACATATATCACAAAGGCTAAATTGCTAAGGTGATCCATCTAATAAGTATTTAGAGTTTAGGGTTTATACCCAAACACAGCAATAACCCAGTTGCATCAATCTATACAAACATCAAAATAGCAAGTAATAATCACAATTCACATCAATTCACGCAAAGGGTTTACCTTCTTATCAACATAATCAGCCCAGAATCTAGCTTGAGCTCTCTGGTAAGGATCAGAAGGCAACAAGGGAGATGCATCATTCCAGACCTCATCAATATACTGAACAGCGATCAGAGATTCAGCAATGGGTTTTCCATTGTGAATGAGAACTGGAATCTTCTTGTGAACAGGGTTCGATTGGAGGAGTAGAGGACTCTTGTTCCTCAAATCCTCTTCTTTGTACTCATAGTTGATACCCTTTTCAGCAAGTGCAATTCTGACTCTCATTCCAAATGGACTTGCCCAGAAATCAAGAAGAACCACCTCGTCAGCCATGGTTGAAGTTTGAGGAAGAACAAAGAAAAATGAAGTAGAAATGATTCTGAATGAGAGGACAGTGTTCAGAGGCCTGTGTAGTTATATAGATTATTGAGTTTGAAAGGTCTATGGTGTGGATTTATTTGTTTTTTTAAATAAAGGTGTGGGATATAACAATTATTTATTCACGCTTCACTTTCTCATGATATGTAACACATTTTTCTTCATATTTTTTATTACATTTTTTATCACATTATATATCATATTTTTTTATTTTCACAAAACATTTTCAACCTGGAGCATTGAACCTTGACTCTCTAATGGAGTTTAGATCTAATGATTGTATAAAAATATTTATGTTTGGGGGAACCTAGAAAAGTGCAGCAACATACCACGATATGTTCCACAATATTCGAGAATTTTCTCACGGATTAACTATTGGGTGTCCACTAGGGGTGTTCATAACCGAACCAATCCAAACAAAACCGACAAACCGATCCAAAAAAACCAAAATCCAATCCAACCGAAAACCGAACGGACTGAAAATTGAAAAAACCGAAATTATTTATTGGATCGGATCGGATTTCGAATTTGATTTCCAAAACCGAACCAATCCAATCCAAACCGAACATTCACAAATATGTATACTTTTAGTTATACATATATCATTCCATTTACACTTACATAGTACATATTTATTGTTTATATATTGATTATATCGCACATGCTTATTTATAAAATTACGTTTTAATAAAAAAAAGTTCAAGTAATTATTTGAACTATATACATGCATCAAAGTAAACAATTATAATCACAATTTAAAAATTTGTTACTATGTTATAATTTATGAATGTTATATTAATATTATAAATTATGTATTATATATTATATATTTTTAAAATTTATACAACACAATTTCAAAATATAAAAAAGTGAAACAAAAACCGAATAATCCAATCCAAACCAAACCGCTATAGATTGGATCGGATTGGTTCGGATTTGAATTTAGTAAAAAATCCATTGGATGACAAAATCATAAAACCGATGAGATCGGATCGGATGATTTTTCTCCTCAAAATCGATCCAATCCAATCCGCGAACACCCCTAGTACCCACTAGGGTGGACCGTTATTATTTTGGTCCACCGGTGCACCATGGGTATTACAGATTTTACACAAGGGTTATTTCATACTTTCCCCCCTTTCTCTTCTTCTTCCTCCCACTCTCTCCTTCCTTCCTGCTTTCGGGACCAAAACCTTCACCACTTAACGTTTCCAGATCTGGTTTCAAATGTTTCCTCGACTACATCAACAACGTGAAATAGTTAATTATTCTTTTTTTTCTAATTAAAGAATCTAAACGTGAAGAACAAATCTTCATTCCTTACCTAAAAAAACAAATCTTCATTCAAAAAGAACAAATTTCGTATTGGAAAAACTGGGAGAAACGACGAAGACATAGGCAAAGGGAAGATAGAGAGAAAGACAGAGCATACGCGGAGGAGAGACGAGTGAGATCTGGGCGGCTAGGTAACGTCGTTCGCGACGGCGGAGGGAGTGCACGGCGGGGAACCCAAAGTCTGCGGTGGTGATGCACACGGAGAAGACGTTCGCGACGGGAACTGGAACAGCGACGGTGCGACGCGAAGAGGGAGGTCTCTGAACTGGGTTTGCGTCACCTCCAGAGTACCACCAGTCGCGACAAAACCCCTCTGATCGGGTCGTGGGTTCGGATCTGGGTGTTAACTTTGGTGTTATTGTTTGTGTTGATATGATCTGCAACACGTTTTCTGATCTGCTCTTTGATTCCCATAAATCCTAACCGTGAAGCCATCAGAGGCTCAGGCGACCACATCAGAGTCGGGGCTCGCGCGGGAGAGGCTCAGCCGACCACATCTGAGGCTTCGGCGGAAGGTGGTGGCTGTGGCAGAGAGCAAAACTAGTGAGAAAGGAGAATAATATGGGTCTATTTACTCTATTGCCCTTTTATCATCCATCAAATCTAACCATCCAATAAAAAAATATTCCAAGATTCTCTGATCTAGCGGCATAAGATGATGGTCCACCGGTGGACCAATTTTAAAGTTGTCAACCCTAGTGGGCACCACCTAACTATTGCTTGCAATTGTGGCAACAATGATTCGTGAACCACTAAATAGTGCAGATATTTTCACACACATTTTTTTTTCTCTATCTTTTTCTTCCTGCCACATTACATCATATATCACGCTTATCACTTATCTATCATCTCTTCCTATTTTTCTCTAGTGGTCTACACTCTTTAGATGTTCACCAATCTTTATGGATGCAAGCCCTTAAACAAATATTTAATGTTTTGTATGGTTGGAGGGAGGGAAAGAGGGAAGGAAAGAAAACACACAAACCGAGGAATGAATTTAGATTAAGGTGTAGTCCAAATTCACACTTCAGATTCTGTGTTTTCTTTCCTTCCATCTTTCCCTCCTTCCAACCAACCAAATTTTATACTAATCTTTTACCTGTAAAATCATTTATCATAAGGATTAACTTAAGTTGTAAGAGTTAGGGGACATAAGGGTTGGGTGGGATGAAGGGTGAAGGATCCAATGTTTCGAATCTTGAAGAGGGACTAATTTACGAACAATACTAACAACTCCCTTCGTTCCTATAACATTTACCTATAGAAGAAATCATTTATCATAGTAACTTTTTCTTTTTAATTGACTACTTCCTCCGTTCCTAATTATAAGACTTAATACAAAAAATTGCGCATATTAAGAAAACACTAAATGTGTCCAATTAGTGTATTGATTTTAAAAAATGCATACATTCTTCCATATTTACCCTTTGTCATTTTCTCTCACTAGTAATCGTTGCATTAATGGTAGGTGGTAATTAAAATTGTGGAAATGAAAAAACACAATTAATATAAGGGGTATATATGGAATAGTCTAATATTTTTTGCTAGATTATTGTAAAATGTCATATATTTAGGAATATGAAAAATGTAAAACAATGTCTTATAAGTAGGAACGGATGGAGTAATTTATAGGAAAGTAGAAGAATTTTAATTTGTTTTGATCAGCTAAAATTTATATTATTATTATAAAAAAACTATATCTCATTTTGAATTCTATATATAAGAGAATTTTTTTTTGGTACATTAAAAAGATATATTGCATCCGTCAGGAATCGATCTCTGAACCTCTTCCTACCTAACTCATATGTGTCCAGCTCCTACCACTTGAAAGAAATTTATTTATACTTTCAGTTATATTCTGATTTTTTTATTTCGAATATCCTTTAGTTAATTCAGGAATGGAGAGAGTATTTTTATTTATTGCGTTTTGGTTGATTTTTCATTTTCGACTATCATGTCAATTAATTGTTGAAGTTCTAGGTTCCAAGTTTGAAACGGTAGATTCGCCATACATCGTCACGGCTTGAGTCAGCAACGTATCTTGTCTTGTTTCATATATTTCATACATTTATTGAAGGATTTAAATAAAGTATTAAAAATAAAACGGAATTTTTATACCTATAAACTAAACAAACTCTTCAGTCAATTCAGCGGTGATGTAGTCAGTTACATCATGATGTCAATTTTAAGTTATATCATACATGTCCTTTCCAAATTGGAGAGAAAGTGAGAAACACTTTAAAAAAAAAAATTGGAGAAAAACAATGCTTTTAAAAGAGTTTCCTTTCTGGTTGAAATGCTTTTATAAAAGTTTATTTGAATCACAGAGGGTGGCACAAGTGGTGAATGTATATTTTCTTAAGCGATTTTGCATAGGCTTTTTGCTTGGATTTGATCCCCTCTGAGGTAAAAAATAATACATTTGTGGGTATGTACATTACTACCGTATCCCGAACCAGATTAGTCACGTGAGACTCTTTTCCCCCGTGAAGACTGATGGCCAAAGGAAAAAAAAAATTCATCTCAAAAGGATAGTTGATATTTTAAAAGCTTCGTTAAAAAATACAATTAAATTTATCATACAATCAATTTTATTTCCTATCTGAATATTTTTAAGTACCGTTCATGGTATTAAATTTTCGTCACTTCAATTTTCAGAGATAAACAACCTACTATGTATATATAAATGTGTTACTAAATTATGGGTTAATGGTCAAACTAGACCATAATTTTATAAGTGAGTTTAATTTAGTCATTGGGCAAAAAAATGATGTTTAGTGGCGATAAAACACAGTCATTAAATGGCATTTTGACCGCCACCAGACATCATTTTTTCACCGAGGGGTTAAAATTAAACTCACTACAAAATTGGAGAGTAATTTGATCATTAATCCTTAAATTATTTAATTAGAGAAGTCTTAGTAACATTTTTTTTGTTACTTTATTTTTTAACAGTATCTTTTTACTTGATTATAATCTTGTTATAAGTCTCACATTAATTAGAGATATGATCAAACAAATGTTTATAAAGGATAGAGCAAACCTCAACTCTTGAACTAACTTTTGTGGTTGAGTTAAACCTCAAATTTCTAATATGGTATTAGAGTCTATCCTAGATTCATTTGTTGTGAAGACCTCTCATATTTGAGCCACCTGTTGATGTTCATTCCACGCTCCAGATGTCCAGCTTTGGGTGTGAGGGGGTGTGTTAGAAGTCTCACATTAAATGCTACTGATTTTTCTAAGGACCAAAGTTACACGATTGAATAAAGTAAGGGACTAAAAGTGCAGTTAAGCCTTGTGGTTAATGTACTTCACACTTTCACTTACTTTGTAAATGAAATCCTTAATTTTGCTAAGTCCACCTTGCACTAATAAATTTAGTATATGTGCACAACATCTAATACGAAACAAGGTCCCTCCTAAAAATAGTTTACTTCTCATTGACAAGATGTCCTTCAAACTTTTCAAGAATGAATCGTTGTAAGAAGCATTGTCACCTAAAGCTGAGTAAACCTTGTTGTTGATTGCCCAAGCTTCCAATGACTTGGAAATTACATCAACCACATCAATCACACGCCTAGAAGCAGACTCTTTTACATAACTTAGTACCATTTTTTTTTGGAGATTTGATAAAGGTTTTTTCCTCATTTTTTTTTTTGTACTATTTTTTGCTAAACCTTTATGATTCAATCATAGCAAAGCAGATACGGGTTTATCGTCCTCAGGAATTGTGTGAACATCAGTTCCACCAGTTAAACATTGATTTGAGCGGATAAAAAGATGTTTGATAAATTGTTTTTGTGATTTTCAATATAAGGAAAGGGGTAAAAGAAGGTTTACAGAGATAACAAAGAAGAACACGTATTCAGAAATGCATTCACATAATCCTTTGATTGCTTTGAACACAAAGACTTATGTAAAGGTTCTTTTCACTTACGATGTCGAGAGCTATCCACCTAACTATCCCTAGCCTAGGTGAATCTATCAGTTGAAATTCCTAGACGTAATCCATTACCATCTAGAAAACCAAAAGGAACATTAAAACTCAAATTCTCTCTCAAAGACATTCACAATAACAAATTTATCCTAAGACAAGGTACCCTAGGCTTGCAAATCTCTGTTGTCACCCCGGAAACTCCTGTTAGAACTCAAAACCCCACCTGTCACGTGGAAGCCCACTATTGTTCCTACCTAAGATAATCTCACCATAAGACAACTAGTTCATTGAGTGGTTTCTCTCTTGAACCGGACCCGCAATTATCTCCCGATCTCATGCTAGTCCATAAAAATCTAACACAAATCAATGATACTTGAAGTGTAGAAAGCAAAACTTTAACACACGGCGTGACCTAAGACATAGGCATTCTACTTTCATTGATCTAAGCATACACCAACTCATATCAACCTCTCGATCTATTTATAAATTAGTGAAGCTCTTTTGATTATCAATTGATTGGTTAGAAGCATGAAGTACAAAGAGAAACACCATGCATGAAAGATTTCCATTTACATCAATAATTGAGTTTACAACAATCAAAGAACTAAGCTATAACATTCTATTCTAGATACAAAAATAGAAAAGAACATATACAAGAGATAAGAAAGGAAGAGATGAAACCCGAAGAACGGAGACGAATGCACGGCGATGGAAACTTTCTCAAGCTTTCCATAGCCACCAAGAGGTTGTCACCATGCTCCAAAGCTCCACTCTATCAATTCCTAGCTCAGGGACCCTTCCTCCATGAAGCCCAGCCTCCTCTGAATGTTTTAGGGAGGAAAAATGGTGAAGAATTGAAGAGATCCCGAGAAAAATCGTGTTCTGGCCTTTTATAAGGGTCCAAGGCGGTTTATCTCGCTTAAGCGAGCCTTAGATTCGCTTAAGCGAGAGCCTTTTCTTAACTCTAAAGTACTCTTCTCGCTTAAGCGAGCATAAGTCTCGCTATGCTCGCTTAAGCGAGGGTTCACTTTCCTTCTATGCCACTGAATGGTTCGCTTAAGCGAGAAAGAATTCGGCTTAAGCGAGATTGTCTTCCAGAATTGATACCCTCTGCCATATAATTTCGCTTAAGCGAGTAAACATTTGGCTTAAGCGAAATTCTTCATTTCTTGGCCTTTTGACATCTTGTGGCATAGATCTTCATAGATTTTCACCTATCATTGAAAACAAAAGATTAAATGTGAAAAATATAATATTTACTCTATTTCTATACTATAATTAAGTATTTACTAAATCAACTACTTATGGAGATAAAATAATCAACAATGCAAGCATTTAGGTCAAATAAATGCTTAAAATGATATTTAAAACACGTAAAATTGGTACTTATCAAGATTCCACCGTGCTATGGCAAATGATAACCCTGTACTTTGCTATTTGGGCTATTTCGTGACTTGATCTCCACATATCACTAGTTGGACTAATTTTGCCAAAAAAGTATTTTCCGATCTTTCTATTTTCCAACCTACTTTCTGAAAATCTGTATTCGCATATTAGTAGGCCCACATCCATATATACTTCATCCTTCAACCAAATTAAAAGGGAGCTCATGCACCATTATACTAGTTGTAATAATTTCCCTTATCTTTTCATTAGAATATCTAACCCCACGACTTATAAATGAAATTCTTAGATTAGAAGGTTAGAAAGGAATAATAATTTTCTTCTTCTATGTAGCCATGTAGAGTCTTGTTTTTGCATGCAGATTTCACCATGACTCTTTAAATGGCTAGTGCTAGCCCCTAACCCACTAATTGCAAATTTTACTTTACAGTATTTGCAAACAACCTTTTTTACTCCTCCTACAATTTCAACTTCATCAAAATCATTCCAAACAGCTAAAGATTTCTTCCTCTTCCTCTTCGTGGCTAAAACTTCATTCACTTGATCATTGTCCATTTCATTGTCATGTGGGTTATGCTCTAGTTGACTTGACGCATGTTCATTTCCCTGACTAATAGGAGTAGAAATAGGATTGGATGAAGACATTTTTTGAAACTGCAAAAATTAAGCAAACGATTTGAAATGTGAAAAAGGAAGTAATAAGAATTCATAATAAATGCAAAATAGTTGGAAAAAATTGAACAAAATGTATTAAATTTATATTCATTTTTTGGTGAGTGCTTGCATGTTGCAACTGTGAACTAAATCACATAAATGAAGGTAATTACATCCTACGAAGTTGCAATTTTGAAAAGAATCACTAGGTAAAAGACCATCTTTAAAAAAAATGAAAACAAGAGTCATATATTCATATCGGCAAGACTATAGTTTTCCAACAAAATAAGAAGGAAAAAAACAGGAAGGTCAATGGAGTCAACTTTACTGATATAAGAAATGTATCTATCAACATCAAATTAAAGGATTTGAACAACAATCCTCTTCCTTATTATGCAAAGAAATCTAAAACTGAAACCGAAGAGCACAAGAAAATGGAATGCATATCATCAAACAAAAACGAAACACATAAAAGTTAAAACCTGTACTGTTATCGGGCTTACAACTTTTGTATTATGTGGGCTTACCGAATTTGTACTATTGGGCCAGGCGACCCATGACCCGAACGGGTCAAAACACCATAATATATAAGGAGGACACCGCCCATGCGGTGGGGGATCCAACACTTTTTTACTCATTTGCTATCTTGTCATTTTCTACTTTTGTTGCCTAATTGCTTAGCCCTGACCGGAGATTTAGACCGGAACATTGGCGCCCACCGTGGGGCCGAGGAATTCAATCCTAGGCTTCAAACTCACTGAAAATGGTGAATCGATCTGGAGCAAACGGAAGGGACAATCATGTTAACCATGAAAATGTTCCGCCCGACATTTTGCAACAGATCATGGCAGATCTAACTGATCTTCGTCAACACAATCAACAACTGCAAACTCAACTTGCTGAGATCAACCAAGATCGGGGCTTGCATGAGGGCGATCGTAGAATGGCAGAGATGGTGGTAGATTTCCAACCATTCACAGAAGACATTGCAAACACAACCGTTCCAGATAATTTGAAGACTTTGGTTCTTGATTCTTACTACGGAGATTCTGACCCCAAGGATCATTTGGTGTATTTCAACACCAAGATGGTTATTGTGGGTGCTTCAGATGCTCTGAAGTGTAAAATGCTTCCTTCAACTCTTAAGAAGTCAGCAATGACTTGGTTTACAACGCTCCCACACCGTTCAATTGCAGGGTTCATGGATTTATCGGCGAAATTCTTGTCCCAATTTTCAACTAGTCGCGCCCAGAAAGTGACTCCAGCAGCCTTGTTTAATTTGCAACAGAGGCATAATGAAAGCCTTCAATCCTTTATGGGGCGTTTCAATCAATTGTCCGTGCATTTGGAGGATAAAATGCCCGAAATTTGCATTGCGGCTTTTGAATTGGGTCTTCAATCAGGAAGTTTGAACAGCAGTTTGAGTCGTAAGCCCGTGGAGACAATGGCGGAGTTGCGAAGCAGAGTACAGGGTTTCATTCGGGAGGAGCAAAGTGATCGCATAAAGAGAAACTGTAAAAGTGCGGCGGTAACTGGCCAACAACAGCAGTTAGATTCGAAAAAGGCGGTGGTTAATGATCAGCGTTCGGGCGGAGCGGTTACAAAAGGAGAGAGAGGTTACAATAATTCAAGTCGTTTTGATAACCGCTCTAATTTTCGCAATCGTGCTCAGCCTTATGGAAATCGTGGTTATGGATCGATGACGTGGACCAGAAACCAACAAGACAGGTCGACCCCACTCGCGGTTAATTTAACTGAAGCATTGCACATGTGTCTGGAGGCGAACACAATTCGTTTTCCTAAACAACCAAAACGCCCACCAGGCAACGTGGACAGTAGTAAGTGGTGTGAGTACCACCGAATCGCGGGACACAATACAAATGATTATTTTACCCTAAAGAAAGAGATTGAGGCATTAATAAAAGCAGGCTACATGCGTCAACTGGATGGGCGAAAGGAGTCGGACGGAGCTGGAACCTCAACGAAGCGTGATGATACAGGGAAGGAAATTGAAGAGTCTGAACCAAAGAAGCAAGCTGGCGCTGAAACTAAAGGGCGCATTCATTCTATATTTGGGGGATTTCGAGGAGGAGGTATGACTAATTCTTCAAGGAAAAGGTATGTTCATTCCATTAATGCTGTCTATAAAAACGATTGGGGAAGTTGGGGAGTCAATCAGCCCGATATTACATTCACTGTTAGAGATTTTGAGGGAGTACAACCTCATGAAGATGATCCCATTGTGGTGATGTTAAAAGTTGCTGATTACGAAATTGAGAGGGTACTGTTGGATCAAGGGAGTTCTGCAGATTTGATATATGGCGATGCATTTGAAAAGTTAGGGCTTACGGAAACTGATCTGTTACCATACGATGGGGCATTAGTTGGTTTTTCTGGTGAAAAAGTATTTGTTAGAGGATATGTGGAGCTGAATACTGTGTTTGGTGAAGGTAAAAATGAGAAAGCCTTTACCATTAAGTTTCTTGTGGTACAGTGCACATCGCCGTATAATGTGCTTATTGGAAGACCATCGCTTAACAAGCTTGGGGCGATTATTTCAACAAGGCATTTAACAGTTAAGTATCCATTGGATAAGGGCGGAGTTGGAACTTTGAAGGCTGATCAGGTGGTTGCTAGGAAGTGCTATTCTGACAGTTTCAAACAGTATGGTCACATGGGAAAAAGAGCAGTGAAGGAGGGACATAGAGTTTTTGGAGTTGATGTTGATCAAGATGAGGTTAGTTTAGACCCAAGAGAGGGCTTTTCAGATTTTAAGGTGACTCCAGAAGAGGAAACAAAGACAGTGAAGGTGGGCGAAAGGAATTTGAAGGTTGGGGTAAACTTAACTCCAATCCAGGAAAGCAGACTGGTGCAATTGTTAGCTGAGAACATGGACTTGTTTGCTTGGAGCGCCCAAGATCTTCCAGGAATTGATCCAGAGTTCATTTGCCACAAATTGGCATTGAACCCTGGAGTGAAGCCGATCGCCCAGTTGAAGCGTAAAATGGGCGAAGAGAAAGCATTGGCGGTGAAAACAGAGACTAATAAGTTAATTGATGCAGGTTTTATAAGGGAAGTGAAGTATCCTACTTGGTTGGCTAACGTTGTCATGGTCAAGAAGAGTAATGGAAAATGGCGAATGTGCACAGATTATACGGATTTAAACAAGCATTGTCCAAAGGATTCATATCCATTGCCGAACATAGATAAGTTGGTGGATCGGGCTTCGGGATTCGGAATGTTGAGTTTGATGGACGCGTACTCGGGCTATCATCAAATTCGAATGTACGCGCCAGATGAAGAGAAAACAACATTTATGACGAACCAAGCAAATTATTGTTATCAAACCATGCCGTTTGGGCTTAAGAATGCAGGAGCAACTTATCAACGATTGATGGACAGAGTCTTTGAAAAGCAAGTGGGGCGTAACATGGAAATTTATGTGGATGATATGGTGGTCAAGTCAGAGGAAATGGGCGGTCATTGTACGGATTTGGCTGAGGCTTTTGGAGAAATCAGGAAGCATAACATGCGTTTGAATCCGGAAAAATGCTCTTTTGGAATTCAGAGTGGAAAATTTTTAGGCTTTATGATTACTCGGAGGGGAATTGAAGTTAATCCGGATAAATGCAAAGCAATTCTAGAAATGCAGAGCCCAGCATCGGTGAAAGAAGTACAGAAGTTAACAGGAAGGATTGCGGCCTTATCACGATTTTTACCATGCTCAGGGAGTAAGGCGGCTCCATTCTTTCAGTGTTTGAGGAAGAACAAAGCTTTTCAATGGACAGATGAGTGCGAGCGGGCTTTCCAAACTCTAAAGGAGCATCTAGCTAAGCCTCCCATATTGTCAAAACCAATTCCAGGTATTCCGTTGTCAATTTTCATTTCCATATCAGATAATGCTGTGAGTTCTGTCTTATTGCAAGAATGTAAAGAGGAGTTGAGAATTATATATTTTGTGAGTCATGCTTTACAAGGGGCTGAGACAAGGTATCAAAAAATAGAAAAAGCTGCACTAGCTTTGATTATCACCGCCCGAAAGTTGAGGCCTTATTTTCAAGGTTTTCAAATCAAAGTCAAAACTGACTTTCCCTTACGCCAAGTACTTCAAAAGCCTGATTTAGCAGGGCGTATGGTTTCTTGGGCTGTCGAATTGTCAGAATTTGGTATAGTATTTGAGAAGAAGGGACAAGTAAAGGCGCAGGGCTTGATAGATTTTGTGAATGAGATGTCTCCGGAAGAAAAAGTACCAGAAGAAGTGGAATGGTTCTTGTCTGTTGATGGGTCATCAAATCTGAAAGGAAGTGGTGCTGGTATAGTTTTGGAGGGACCAGGTGGAGTAATTATAGAGCAATCTCTTAAGTTTGACTTCAAGGCGAGCAACAATCAGGCAGAATATGAAGCAATAATAGGTGGGGTGAGGCTTGCTTTGGAGATGAATGTACGTTGTATTGTAATAAAAACTGATTCTCAGCTTGTGGCGAATCAGATAAAGGGAGATTATCAGGCGAAGGATGTTCAGTTGGCTAAGTATTTAGTAAAGGTTCAAGAATTGTTGAAGCAGATGGACAAGTTTCAGGTAAATCATGTTCCGAGGGAAGAAAATACAAGGGCTGACATATTATCCAAACTTGCAAGCACGAAGAAACCAGGTAACAACAAGTCTGTAATTCAAGAGACTTTGAAGGGTCCAAGTGTGAAGGAGGATGATGTTATGGTGGTTACGGGCGGAGCAGCATTAGATTGGATGGATAGAATTCGAATGTGCCTGGAAGCGGATGGGTCAGATTTAGCTCTGTATTCAAAGGACCAAATACGAGAGGCGAGTCGTTATACTATGATGGGCGGACAACTTTACAGGAGGGGCGTAGGAGTACCGTTGTTAAGGTGTGTTAGCAAAGAGGATGCAGAAAGGATTATGTTTGAGGTGCATGAGGGGGTCTGTGCCAGTCATGTAGGAGGAAGATCTTTGGCTTCGAAGGTGTTGAGGGCTGGATTTTATTGGCCAACTTTAAAGGGCGATTGTATGGAGTATGTTAAGAAATGTGAAAAGTGCCAAGTTTTTGCTGATCTTCACAGGGCACCTCCTGAAGTTTTAAGTTCAATGAGTTCTTCATGGCCATTTGCAATGTGGGGTGTAGATATTCTGGGTCCATTCACTCCAGCAGGGGCGCAAGTCAAGTTTGTTTTGGTGGCGGTGGATTATTTCACAAAGTGGATTGAAGCAGAGTCAATGGCGAAGATAACAGCTGAGAAGGTTAAAAAATTTTATTGGAGGAAGATAATCTGCAGGTTTGGAGTGCCAGCAACCATTGTTTCTGATAATGGAACACAGTTTACAAGCAAGAAGGTCAGGGATTTTTGTGCAGAGATGGGAATTGAAAACAGGTTCGCTTCAGTGGAACATCCACAATCTAATGGGCAGGTTGAAGCAGCAAACAAGGTGATTTTGAATGGCGTGAAGAAGAGATTGGGCGAAGCAAAAGGATTATGGGCTGATGAATTGATCACAGTGGTTTGGGCTTACAACACAACACCCCAATCCACTACTGGAGAAACACCTTTCAAGCTTACTTACGGAGTTGATGCAATGATTCCAGTGGAAATACAAGACATGACTTTTCGAGTGGCTACATATGAAGAAAACCAGAATCGGGAAAATGTTCTAGTGGACTTGAACTTGGCAGATGAGGTTAAAGCAGAAGTTCGTTTAAGGGAGGCTGCAGTCAAACAAAGGTTAGAAAGGCGTTATAATACACGAGTGGTGCCTAGGAGCATGAAAGTGGGTGACTTGGTATTACGCAGAAAGGCAAAAAGTCCAACCGATTCAAAGCTGACACCTAACTGGGAAGGTCCATACAGAATTCTGCGAGATTTGGGGCAAGGAGCTTACCACTTGGAGGAGTTATCTGGGCGCAGGGTTCCAAGGGCATGGAATGCACAACACTTGCGCTATTACTACAGTTGAAGTTGTGTTCTGTTTGTTTCGTTTCAGTGTGTTGTTATTCTGTTCAAAGACTACGTCGTGTTCATTGTTTGTGGTTTCTGTATTTGCTTAAGTGTCAAGACTATGTGGTTTGTCTATTAAGACTTGGTAGCATGCACTCTTTTCTCTACCCATTAGGGAGAGTTTTTAACGAGGCATGATGTTAATTTTTAATGAAAAAACAGGTATGCACTCTTTTCTCTACCCCAGGCGGGAGAGTTTTTAACGAGGCATAACCTTTAAAAATTTCTTGAGTGCTTTGTTAGCATTTAAGTTACTTTTCAACTTAGGTCTATCAATTGGGCGATTCCAGACAATTGAGAAAGAGTAAGTCTCTTAAAACTAGAGCGTTTGACCACGAATTCATAAGCATAGCCTTAACTTGGATTAAGCTTGTCCAACTTAAGCACAAAGTCTCCAAGCGAGCAAATTTCTATATCAGAACAAATTGCGCTTCTGATCTTTTTATTTTTGATTCACTTCAAAATGCAAAGGCCTTGTGAATTCAAAGAATAGTTGTTATAGAAAAATCAATTTTTTCTTGAAACAGAAAATTTTGAATAAGCCCAGGGCTTCGAGTTTTGTAAGAATCTGTCAAAGCCTTCTTTATAAGGTAGACAACTTGTTAAGATCAACGCCTTTGTGGATAAACGAGTCCAGAAGAGAGGTATTTTCGCAGTACATTATTTTCATATTCTTATACTGTTAGAGCAGTACTTTAAGTTTAGAGAAAACAATAACTTTCGAGTTAGATTACTGAGTTATTACTTTTTAAGAAGGTATGAGAGATTTTAGAGGAAGATAAGTAATTTTAAAGCATAGTATAGGGGTGACACTTTGAACTTAAAACTTTGTTGCATTAAAATTAGAGGGGGGGGGGGCGTTACATTTAATTTAAAGCGGGGGCTGCAGGAAGTAAAAAGCAGGAAACTAAGTCAACCGTTTGGTATAAGACCAACGGGAAACAAAATACCATTTCAACTACTTTTCTCAAAAGGGGACTAATTGTTTTCTCCTTCGCCCTCTTTGTTGTTGTCGTTGTTGTCTTTGTCTTCTTCTTCTTCTTCCTCTTCTTGTTCTTCTTCTTCTTCCTCGTCAAAGTTGGGCGTGACTAATCTTCCCTCGATGATCCTAGCATAAGGATCAATACCTTCGGTCTTGATGGGAATGTCAGGGTTGAGGAGAAAAATTTGTTCTTTGGCCTTGTTAAAGCCAGCTTCAAGTTGGGAAAGGATGGAAGCCTTCAAGGAGGTGGTTTCGGCGGAAAGGGTAGCAACGGATTCCTTCAAATTCATGTTCTCAGAGACGAAAAGATCTGCCTTTTCTTTCATCTTTTTATTTTCTTCTTCTTTCGCCTTCATCAAGGCTTGATCATCTTGGAAGGCTTTCTGCAGTTTCTCAAGTTCCAAAGTCAGATCCGCGATTTTCTTCTCACTGGCTTGATTAGACTTTTCCATCAACTTCATAGCAGATTTCAGTTTGGCATTTTCCTTCTCTTGATCTTCAAGCTTTTTGGAAGCAGAAAGCCCATCAAACCCATGAGATTCAATCTCAATCATTTTGGAGATGGCTGCAATCTCTAAGCCTTTAGTCATCAAAGCTTGACACGCTTCTTGAAGGCCGATTTTCCTGATTCTCTCCCTGTCAGCCTCAAAAACCAGGTTAGTGTCCACCAAGGAGTTAAAGTTAACGCGAGAATCCCAGAGTGAAGTGACGTCATGGGAAGTCATATCCTCAGATTCTTTAAGGGTGTATTTCCACGAAGGGGGTGGGGCGCTGGAAGATCCATGTTGATTTCCTCCCTTTGTTGTGAATCCCTTCATGGACGTTTGGATGGGAGTTTTCTCAGTGGTCTTCTCAGAGGCTTGATTCTTTCTTTTCTTTTTTGGGGGCTGACTCCTGTTTGATTCTGAATGACTTCCTTCTGGCTCGGTCAGAGTTTTGGCAGGAGAAGGCTTGTTTTTCAACGCCTGTTGCTCACGACGGAAGCGAAGGATGTCATCTTCAGAAAGGCGTGCCATCTTAGCTGAAATGGATAAGAAAATATATTAAGTCAGAAGTCAGTGAAAAAGATGCAAGTTAGAAATACAAAAGGGGCGGTCCTTACCAACAAATTTTGCTAAGTTTCTTTTTTTGAATGCATCGTAAAAATCTGTGAGGTTTAGATTAATCGTTGACAAGAAGTCAACTTCCAGTTTTTCATCAATTGTCAGAGAAGTTTCGGGTACTTTGTAAATAAGTTCAGGCTTATCAGTCCAGTAAAAGGGGAATCGGGGGGTGCCATCATCAAAGTAGAAAATATCTCTATTTTGTTCAGATTCTCTAAGTTTGAAAAATTTGGCTTTCCAATGTTTGTAATTGCTCCTAAAAAGGGTAAATAAGCCACTCCCCCTAGCGGAAGATAAAGAAATATATTCGCCTTTTACTTTCATTCCAGAGGTTTCAAAGAAGGAAAAGAACTTCTTGCAGGTAGGGACTATATTTAAGCAGACGCATAACAGTTCAAAAGCTCTAAGGTAAGCCCAACCATTAGCAGAGAGTTGAGTTGGGGCGATGTTCATTAGAGTTAGGCTAGAACAGGTGAAATCGGAAAGGGGAAGCTTGTACTCAAGATCTAGGAAGATGGTTTTGAAGAAATAGGTATGATTTCTGCCGTTGGAGTCAGGTTTTCCAAAACAACAAGGTTCATCAGGGTCACAGGTAATGATGTCTAAATGGGCATCATTTCCGTCAGCCCTAAAAGTGTATTGGGTTAACAAATCCAGTACTTTGGGAATGGTACGAAATTCACTAAACCTAGTTGCGATTTTGCGTGAGATCCATAATGAATCAGCGGCTGTGGATTCCTTACGGTTTTTAGGTGCTTTACGGGGATTTTTGGCAACCATTTTGGAGAACCTACCTGAAATTAAAGAAGAGGGGGGTTGTCAGGGTAGAAATGTGATGAATAAGTTGTTATAGGTATGTTAGGCAGCCAGGTTTCAAATTCTGGGTAAAATGATTTATGTGCAGAAAATTTTGGTATGATTTCTAAGTTTAGGAGAAGGAGCAGCAGTAGATGAAGTGTAAAAACTTAAGGTCGATAAATAAGTACTTGAAGGAAATGAGGATTTACCAGGAGAAAATTGTAGAACCTTGAGGGAGGTGAAAGCGTTTTTGTGAGAATTCCTGAAAGTTCTCCAGGTACTTGAGACAGAGCAGCGAATATCTTTAGAAGTTATGGAGAAAATTACTAGAAAGTTGGGAAGGTAGAGGATGGTAAGAAAAAGATTTTGGGTCACGTTTTATAGTGTTAATGGGTTCCAGGCGCGTCGATTCATATGTAGGCAGAATCAATAAACTTTGAGACGTGTCTCTTAAGGGGCCTTTAATTTTTACCTTGGAAACGTTTCTGGAAAGTAAACGGGTTTGCGTGTGGATAGAGTTGAGAATAGGTAATTATTACTTTTGTGCCGTTTGATAGAGTTATGTCAGTGGAAATTAAATGCTGAGTGGAGGTGAATTTTGGGAAACGTCAGGCGTCGTTTCACCATGGGGTTTCAAATTTCAAAATATTTGCATATCTTATCTGTGATTATGACAGGAATATGACAGTGAAGTAATGGGAAGAGATCTCGGTCAGAATCTTAAAAAAGAGAGCAGGTGGAGTAACTTCAATGATCGACAAGGGCGAAGCTCCTTTCTAGGCATAGGTTCTTTTACTTGTTACAAGGGCGAAGTTGATGTTGTTTATTAAGGGCGAAGTTGATGTTGTTTATTATGTATCATCTTTTGCTTGTAACAAGTTGTTTAGGCTTAGTGTTATTAACTTTATATGTTACGGGGCTTTGAGTATTGTATTGTGGGCTTACTTAAAAGACACACTGCACCTTAAAATGGCTTTTAAGATTAAGTGTCTTGTGGGCTTGTGTACTGTTATCGGGCTTACAACTTTTGTATTATGTGGGCTTACCGAATTTGTACTATTGGGCCAGGCGACCCATGACCCGAACGGGTCAAAACACCATAATATATAAGGAGGACACCGCCCATGCGGTGGGGGATCCAACACTTTTTTACTCATTTGCTATCTTGTCATTTTCTACTTTTGTTGCCTAATTGCTTAGCCCTGACCGGAGATTTAGACCGGAACAAAACCAAAACATGAAATCATATTTATAAGAAAACTAGAAGTAATTCATTAGAGTTCAAGTTCCGGGGTTAAAAAAGATAAATCACAAGTTCACAACACAAAAGAGAGGAGAGCAAGAAGAACAAATGAAATTGAAAACATAGGGATGAAGAGAAACCTTTTTGCAGAGGAATGATATACTACGAGACGAATGACGATAGTGATGTGCGACGGTGGTGAGCAACGACGATGCTTGGTGAGCGGTGATAATGCACGACATTGTTGTGGTTCGGTGGAGCAGTGTTGGGTGAGTGGTCCTTTTACTCCTTACTGAATATTGCTTACAAACTAGTAGAGCATGATCAAGGGTTTGAACTCTTTGGTTCTTCTAATTCTAATATTCTTTTTTTATTTTGAATTTTGACCTTAGCTCTTATTTGTTTTTCACCTTACGAGAAAGACTCTTTATCCTCAATTCTTTATTGATTGTTTTTCAACTCACGAGACTAATTCTAATCTTCTTATTTTCTTTTGTTTCGAATTTGAATTTGTTATGTTATCTTTTGGTTATCTTATTTATTTCTTAGTCATTTTATTTAATTAAATATTATTATTTTTACTTAATATATATATATATATATATATTAAATTTAAATTTATACTATTAAACAGACAAACCTATCAGGCCTATTAGGCTTTCCTAAAAGCCTAAAATTGGCCTACTTTATTAAATAGGCTTTTTGAAAATCATTAACATATATCCCTTTTATTAAATAGGTCATGTCCTAAGCATGTCAGGCCATAGGCCCCTGTCAACAACCTAACACATTCCATTCTTAATTGTACATTACTAGTCTTAATAGCCTTCCTTGACAAATACTCCCTCTGTTCCTTTTTATAAAAATCAAATGAGGGGTGAAGCTTGGTCATTTTTATAAGAACCAACTTAAATTTTATGGTGCATTAATTATTATTTGATTACAATACTCTCATTTAATTGAGTTTCATCACTCTTTCCACTGTTCAACTCATTATTAATGAACAGAAATTAAGAAAAGTTTGTTGGGGTAATTTTTGAAAGTTCATACAAATTTAAAAAGGCTTAATTGCACCTTTGGTCCTACATGAATTGCTTTTTTGCATTCTTGGTCCTAAACGAATGAAATTAGCAGACCAAGTCCTAAACGAATGACTTCATTAACATTAATGGTCCTTCTGTTAAAATTCTAATAGAAGTTACTAATTACACCCCCATTTTACTATTCTCATCCCTCTCTTCATAAATAAAAAACAAAAAATGAATTAAAAAATAAAGAAGTTTATGGGTTAAAGAAGTTTCTGGGTTAAATAGGAACTTTTCATTTGAAGGTAGCATTAAAAAAGTAAACAAATTGGGCAAGTGCAATTTCTACAGTATTAAGCTAGAACAAGTTTACTCTTATAATCACACAACTATATGAGAAAAGCTTAACAGAACACGTGCATTAAAGCCAAAAGTTTCAATTTTTGATGAAGATAGAAAGTGGGCATCTGCTCAAAACTGAATTGGATGAACTAGAGTTCAAATCCTATAAAGGGTTAAAGAAGTTTTTGAGTTATTTATTTATTTATTTTTTAGTTTTTATTTATGAAGAGATGTGAGAATAGTAAAATGGAGGTGTAGTTAGTAACTTCTGTTAGAATTTTAAGGGAAGGACCATTAATATTAACGGAGCCATTCGTTTATGACTCGGTCTGCTATTTTCATTCGTTTAGGACCAAAAATGCAAAAATGCAATTCATGTGGGACCAAAGGTACAATTAAGCCATTTAAAAAAAATTTAATACTACCAATTACTTTAACTACACTTCATAAGGAATGTGAAATTTTTTTGGTCTTGATCAAGGTATCCCCACAGCCGATAACCGTGAGACTAATCCCTCGCCCTACGGTCAGCTCACTAAGCGGTAGGGGCTGGCCAAGGAGTTTTTTCTATTCGCAAGAGTTGAGATTCGAATCATCAACCACTTGCTTAAAGGATGAAGTGCTGAACCACTACAAGGGATGTGAAATTGTGGTTTAGTTTTTATTAAAATGAACGGAGAGAGTACAATTTTGAAACCAAACACTCTCATGATGTGAAATTGTGTGTGCGCGCGCGCAACATGGGTTGTTTTTCTACATCAAACAAACTAACAAAGAGAACTTGAAAAAATATATTAATCGACTCCTTGCAATAATTTAAAATACTTTGCAATGAGGGGAATTTATCTGACTCATGGAAAGTATTTTCCAAAAGAAGATTATCTATTGAAAATTGCAAACAATACAAACTCCACTTTGCAGCTAAATGCAGACTCCATCTAAAATAGAGGGTTTCAGCTAAAAGAAGTTTTACCCAGCTATTTGAATAATGGGTTCCTGGTACCTTGGTGTTGGCCCAATATTTTGGCCCAAGGACATTCGACCCAAAGCACACAAGGCAGTCGAACTTGGACTAGAGAAAGGACAGGAGAAAACATGCTAAGTCAGAAAAGCAGTCGAATTCGACAAAGGGAACCATTGCTACAAACATGGGCACATTGAACATGTGCAGCATTGACCTAGTCGAAGTCTCACCACGTTGGTTGAATACGTGGCCAAGAAGCGGTTGAAGCAGTTGAGGCACACGATCTCCACCACTGCACAGGGAACTTCAAGAACCAACTCCAGATCGTGGGAAGAGGGAATTAGACCCACTAACCCATCCACGAAAAAGAAGAAAACCGCCAAGGACATGCTCTATAAATAGGAGAATTCAAGTCAAAAAAGGGGTTCCCAACTCAACTCTAAAAAATTCACCAAAAAGCTCTAATGTCCGCATCAATGAGACTCAAGGAGCAAGACGTGATGATGGAGGAGTACGTTGCAGAACCAGTTGTTTAGTTTTCTTGCATTTAAGCTTGTCAATTATCAGTCCTATTGTGTAGTTTCCTGTCGAAGTTTACGTTTCCTGTCATTTTCGTTTCGCTTTGTTATTATTTGATCTTCATGTAATTGATCCGTGTTTAATGAAATTCAGTCTCTTTCGAATTGCTCATTGTTGTCGAAAAATATCAACTCACACACAACACTTTGGCAAAACATTTTCTCAAAAGGACCCTGAATCTAAACTTCCTTTAGTCGAACTAAGAGGATATTTGTTTACCAAAAACCACTGTAAACAAATTGGCACGCCCAGTGGGACCATTTTTGTGAAAACTAAGTTTTACAGAAGCGTTTTGTGTGTTTTGTTTGTTGCATGCTATCTGGTATTTGTTACTTGCCTTGGTTGTGATTTACGTTTTATATGCACCTGAGAAGTGGTAAGACTGTAAGTATGGCAAGCAATCGAGGAAGAACCTCCCCCCAAGGGTCTAACGTGGGCAATCAAAGTAGCCCCGAGGGAAGTAGCGGTAACAATAATGAAGAAGTATCTACTGGTATGGGGCCTGGCACCACTATGCCGACCCAGAATGTGGCAATTTCTGCAGTTGCAGAAATGCCTGTATCTATATCAGTGCAGGCACAAATTGTTCCAACGGTTACAAGGGGAGACATGCCTTATGGTATGCCTTTATCTATAATGCAGGGCGTACAGGGTACGTATTCGACGTTCCCTGAGAATGTTCCCCCATTTAGCATACCCCCCTTTGGGGCAAATGGGACAATGCTGAACTTGGGAAGTCGAGTTAGTCCCACCGGCCCTGTTCCTGGGTCCAGTTCACAAACTTATTTGTCTACAGGTATGAACACTGGTTCACTTCAAGCCATTAGGCAGCAAGTAGATTATAGTAACCATGAAATGGTTAACATGCTATCTCGCCAGATAGGTGAAATAATTAACCCCGTGCTCCAGAATAATAATGCCAATAATCAGCATTTGGCACGTCAGATGGATCGTTTGGCAACAGCCCTGGGGGCACCAGTCGAAATCCAACTGGCACCTGGGGTTAATCAAATCCCATTGCCTAACCATGTCCCCACTCCTGTGTGCTATCAAGCGCCACAACACCAACACATGGGGGCAAACCCTTTGTTTGGGGGAAACGAGGCAGTGCAACCACCATTGCAAAATGTATATATGGTGAACAGGGATGAGCACGCTGATGGTGTACTAGAAAGAATTCGACACCAGAACGCTGGGAGGCAACAAAATGTTGTTGCTGTAGTGGAACAATTGCTGAACCAACATGGCTTCAACGTGGGTTTCGCGAATAGACCCCATTTTGTGTCGGCCTTTACAGAAGAAGTTCTTGAATCTGAACTTCCTCGAGGCTGGAAGGTCCCCAAGTTCACCAAGTTCTCTGGGGATTCAGGAGAGTCTACTGTAGAACACATAGCCAGGTACCAGATTGAAGCAGGGGACTTAGCCATCAATGAAAATTTGAAAATGAAGTACTTCCCGAGCTCTTTAACTAAGAATGCGTTTACCTGGTTCACCACCCTCGCCCCAAGGTCAGTCCATACATGGGCCCAATTGGAAAGAATTTTCCATGAACAATTCTTTAGGGGAGAGTGCAAGGTGAGCTTGAAGGATTTGGCTAGTGTCAAAAGAAAGACAGCAGAGTCCATTGATGACTATCTAAACAGGTTTAGGATGCTAAAATCTCGATGCTTCACTCATGTCCCTGAACATGAGCTAGTTGTCTTAGCCGCTGGAGGTCTAGAGTATTCTATTAGAAAGAAAATCGATACTCAGTATATTCGAGATATGTCTTTACTCACAGACATAGTGAGGCACATCGAATTACTAAAGGCCGAAAAATCTGAAGAAAAGGCCAAGACCACTAAGTGGCCAAAGAAGGAAAAAGTAGCGTACATAGACGCTGACCCAATGTGTCAAAATCCGTGTGTTTATCGAGAAGTCCCTGCAAACATTGACATAAATGATGTCAATCTGGCTGAACTCCAGCCAGGCGATCCTTACGTTTGTAAAGCATTGAAACCAAATGAAAACAAACTTGGGGGAGAAAGCCCTAAGGATACCACTCCTGCTGTGAAAACTTATACTTTTGATGTGACCAAATGTGATGCAATTTATGATATACTTGTGTCTGATGGTTTGCTTGTGGTCCCTAAAGACCAAAAGCTTCCTTCTCCTAAACAAAGGAAAGGGAATAAATATTGTAAGTATCATAACTTTTTTGGTCATTGGACCTCACAGTGTGTTCGTTTCAGGGATCTTGTGCAGGGGGCATTGGATTCAGGGAGACTCAAGTATGATGAGAAAGCTAAAGGCCAAATGAAGATTGACTCTGATCTGCTGCAGGTAGCTGAGGCCAACTATGTGGAACCTTTCTATATTGGTATGATCGATATTTCTGAAAAGTTAGATCTGGGCCTGACACTCGGGGAAGCAAAGGAGGAAAACACTGCTGTCGAGGAACCAGAGGTCGAGAAAGAGGTGAGCTTAGACGAAGTTTACCCCAAGGCCGGAGAAACTCTTGTGGAATTTCTATCCCGGAGCAAAGATGGCGAGAAAGAAGTCATGTTGTGCCCTCGATGCAGCGCCGTCTTCGACAAGTCTGCAGCCAAAGCCTACTAAGATTCTGAAATGAAAAAACATTATCAGAAGAAAGTGCCTGTGTCTAGAAGGCTGAAATATCCCCACGAGGAGTGGGTTGAGAGAGGCCAGGAACTCGATGACCATAAAGGCCAGAAGTTGAGAGGTAAGGATAAGACTTATGTCCCTGATGCTGGATTACCAAAAAACCAATGGTTCAGGCCAGCACCTCCAAGGCCAAAACAACACCACAAGTGGCAGAAAATCGACTTGGGTCAGGGATCTTCTTACATCAACAACTCTCGCGTGTCGCGAAGTTACTCCTATGGCTCTGGGAACTACTATGCTCCTGAGCAAATGACTAGAACTCAGTTTAGACGTTTCCTGAGGAAAATGAAAGCTGAAAGGGAAAGAGGTGGCAAGTTCCGTTCACCATGGGACATAAAGCCAGAAGACAACCCTAGCAATGAACCTAGCGTGGCGTCGATTATCAATCAGCTGGACCACGCCATCAAACAAGGAACAACTGTGCCACCAAACCCGACCAAGGAAAAGGGGAAAGATGTTGTTGAAGATGAAGATGAAGACATGCTCGAAGATTTCGATGAAAGTGATGGAGAAGACCTCAACATCATCTGCATAGTGTCTATCTTGCCTGCTGAATTCGATAGAATCTCAGAAGTTACAGAAAGCGAGGAAGACTACTATGTCGAAGACGAGCCAGATGACAACCCTTTGTGTTACTACGTGATGCAAAAGGGGTCTGTCGAAGATAAGAGAGCTATTTTCCAAAGGCCAACATAACAGATGAAGAGCCACTTGAAGCCACTATTCGTTTGGGCTAAAGTCGAAGAGAAAGGAGTTAACAAAGTCCTTGTCGACGGAGGAGCTGCAATCAATCTGATGCCTAAGTTTATGCTCAAAAAGTTGGGCAAAACTGAAGCAGACCTAATTCCCCATGATATGGTACTTTCTGATTATGAAGGAAAGACGGGCTCTTCCTTGGGGGCAATCATGCTGAACATAACCGTAGGAACGGTGGCCCGCTCCACATTGTTCATTGTGGTCCCTTCGAAAGCCAATTACAATTTGCTGCTAGGGAGAGAATGGATTCATGGCGTGGGAGCAGTGCCCTCAACTTTGCACTAGCGTATATCCATTTGGAAATCAGATGGGGTCGTCGAAAATGTGCAAGCAGATCAAAGCTATTATTTAGCAGAGACAGGTTACGTTGGCAAGAAGAATTTCGAGAAGAGCTTAGCCACAATTGCTCCTTTGGACACAGTGGCCAATCAATATTTCAATCCATACTCAGAGTATTCAGTGACATTGGATCCCATCCGGGGGTTGAACCTCAATGAAGCTTGCAAACCTGATGCCATGAGCGGATGGCACAGCGATGAAGAAAAAGATGCCACTACTGAGTGGCAAAATAATGGTAAAGATGATTAATTCGAGCATAGCTCGAATTTCGGCTTACGCAGCCGAAAACAAAATAAGAGCGGCCTTAGAGGCCGCAAGAATGGCCAAAGAAATGGCTATTGAGGAAGCTAATGTCTCAGTTCTGCCAGTCGAAATGACACCTCAGGAGGAGGCAACAAATAAGGTTAACACGTGCTTGGAAGAAGACGAGCAGAGCGTCGAAGAATTCGAAGATCTCCGCAATTTGAGGCTAGATTGCATCTATGATGATAGCCCATTGGGTTTCGAGAGGCCAGTGATCGACGTTTCCAAGAAAATGGAAGCACAAGACCCTTTGGAAGAAGTGGATTTGGGTGATGGCTCAGAGAAGAAGCCAACATACATCAGTGCTCTTATTGACCCAGAGTTAAAGGATAGGATGGTGAAATTACTCAAAGAATTCAAAGACTGTTTCGCTTGGGATTATGATGAAATGCCAGGACTGAGTCGAGAACTGGTGGAATTGCAGTTACCCATCAAGGAAGACAAGAAACCAGTCAAGCAATTACCCAGGAGGTTCCATCCAGATGTGTTGGTAAAAATCAATGAAGAAATCGAAAGGCTCCTTAAGTGTAAATTCACCAGAACGGCTCGATATGTGGATTGGTTAACTAACGTGATCTCGGTGATCAAGAAGAATGGAAAGATGAGAGTTTGCACTGACTTTCGAGACCTTAATGCTGCCACTCCAAAAGATGAATATCACATGCCCATTGCTGAGATGATGGTGGATTCAGCTGCTGGTCACGAATACTTAAGCTTGTTGGATGGTTATTCAGGCTACAACCAAATCTTCATAGCAGAAGAGGATGTGTCGAAGACAGCTTTTCGATGTCCTGGTGCCTTGGGGACATATGAGTGGGTGGTCATGCCATTTGGATTGAAAAACGCTGGTACGACCTACCAAAGGGTAATGAATACCATTTTTCATGATTTTATTGAAACTTTCATGCAGGTTTACATTGATGATATTGTGGTGAAATCCCCATCAAGGGATTACCATTTATTGCATCTAAGGAAATCCTTTGAGAGGATGAGAAAATATGGCTTAAAGATGAACCCCCTTAAATGTGCCTTTGGTGTTATTGCAGGTGATTTTTTGGGTTTTGTGGTGCATAAAAAGAGCATCGAGATCAACAAAAACAAAGCTAAAGCCATTCTCGACACCAGTCCACCAACCAGCAAGAAACAACTGCAGTCGTTATTGGGAAAGATTAACTTTCTGAGGAGATTCATTACCAACCTTAGCGAGAAGACCAAGTCATTTTCCTCACTTCTTCGACTTAAGAGAGAAGACGTGTTCCGCTGCGAAGCAGAGCATCAAAAAGCATTTGATGAACTCAAAGAGTACTTATCCAACCCACCTGTGATGGTACCATCTGTAAGAGGGAGGCCAATGAAGCTGTATATCTCTGCCACAGATGAAACCATTGGAAGCATGCTGGCTCAAGAAGATGAAGATGGCAACGAAAGGGCCATATTTTATTTAAGTAGAGTGTTGAACGACGCAGAAACTCGATACACCATGATCGAGAAATTGTGCTTATGCTTGTACTTCTCCTGTGTAAAGCTGAAATATTATATAAAGCCAATTGATGTAATGGTTTTTTCTCATTATGATATAATAAAGCACATGTTATCCAAACCTATCTTGCACAGTCGAATTGGTAAATGGGCTCTGGCCCTAACCGAATATTCACTAACTTATGCCCCATTAAAAGCAATTAAGGGGCAAGCAGTTGCTGATTTCTTAGCGGATCATACTTTGCCTAAAGAAATCGTAACTTACGTGGGCATACAGCCTTGGAAGTTATATTTTGATGGTTTCAGCCATAAAGATGGGACCGGAATTGGAATGTTCATAATGTCCCCGCAGGGCATCCCCACTAAATTCAAATTTAGGATCAAGGGTAATTGCTCAAATAATGAAGTTGAGTATGAGGCGTTAATATCAGGCCTTGAGATCTTGCTAGCCCTGGGGGCAAAGAACGTTGTCGTAAAAGGAGATTATGAGTTGGTGATAAAGCAACTCACCAAGGAATACAAGTGTGTTAGCGAAAATTTAGCCAGATATTATGTAAAAGCGAATAATTTTTTGGCTAAATTCAACGAGGTTGGAATAGGTCACGTTCCTAGAATAGATAACCAGGAAGCCAACGAATTGGCGCAAATTGCTTCCGGGTACATGATAGATAAACTGAAATTGAAAGAGTTGATTAAGATCAAAGAAAAGCTGAGCCCTTCCGATCTCGACATTATGGCTATTGATAACCTGACCCCCAATGATTGGAGAAAGCCAATCGTCGAATACTTGCAGAATCCAGTGGGGGCAACCGATAGAAAAGTCAAGTACAGGGCTTTAAGTTATACTATCCTAGGTAATGAATTGTTCAAAAAGAACGTCGATGGCACATTGTTGAAATGTCTAAGCGAAGATGACGCATTCATAGCCGTATCAGCTGCTCACGATGGACTGTGTGGTGCTCACCAAGCAGGGGCAAAGATGAAGTGGATTCTGTTTAGGCAAGGGTTGTATTGGCCAACTATCATGAAAGATTGCATCGAATATGCAAAAGGTTGCCAAGATTGTCAGAAACATTCAGGAATCCAACATGTGCCAGCTAGCGAATTGCACTCTATTATCAAGCCATGGCCCTTTAGGGGATGGGCAATAGACTTAATTGGCGAGATTCACCCACCTTCATCAAGGCAGCACAGATATATCATTGTGGCAGTCGACTATTTCACTAAATGGGTCGAAGCCATCCCACTACAGAACGTGACTCAAGAAACGGTGATCGAATTTATACAGAACCACATTGTGTATCGATTTGGGTTACCAGAGTCAATCACGACAGACCAAGGCACAGTGTTCATAGGACGCAAAGTGGTAACCTTTGCAGAATCCTGGGGCATCAAGCTCTTGACCTCGACCCCTTATTACGCTCAGTCGAATGGCCAAGTAGAAGCGGCCAATAAAATTCTAATAAGCTTAATCAAAAAGCACGTGGGTCGAAAGCCAAAAAGCTGGCACGAGTCGTTGAACCAAGTCCTGTGGGCTTACAGGAATTCGCCAAGGGAAGCGACAGGAACAACCCCATTTCGACTAGCTTATGGCCAAGAACCTGTCCTCCCCGCAGAAGTATATTTGCAATCGTGCAGAATTCAGAGACAAGAGGAAATCCCAAGTGAATTTTACTGGAATATGATGCTAGACGAATTGGTGAACCTCGACGAAGAAAGAGTCTTGGCACTAGACGTTCTAACAAGGCAAAAGGATCGCATAGCTAAGGCATACAACAAGAAGGTTAGAAATCGATCTTTTGTCACAGGAGACTACGTGTGGAAAGTTATTCTCCCAATGGATAAGAAGGAATGAGCCTACGGAAAATGGACCCCTAATTGGGAAGGGCCATTTAAAGTCGAACAAACGTTACCTAATAATGCCTACGTGATTAAAGAATTGAGCAATCAGCATCAGTGCGTTACGATAAATGGCAAGTATCTAAAAGCATATAAGCCAATGTTGCATGAAATCAAAATTGAATAAAAACAAGCGTCGAAATTGCCAAATTGCATTCATTGATTGAGAAAGAATATTAGAGGAATGGCAAAGTACAAGTAAACTAGAAGCCTAAAACGGAAGATTGGCTTTATAGCCATCATATCTAGCTTGCATGGGTGCTAATTGATCCACCAGCGCCGCCATTTGGCCCTCAAGCCGAGCCTTCTTTTGACGAGAAGTTAGATCTCCAAAGGAGACTGCAGTTATCTCGACAGCTAGTCGAACGAGACCTTCCGGATCTTGCTGGTCTAAGGAGGCCTGGAGAAAGTCGAATTTCTCCTTCCACTCATCTATTTGATATTCCTGGAAGAACACCATCATCGAGAGCTCCCTGAATTCTTCAAATAGGGGCTTGGCTTCCACGAGTAGCCCCCGGAACTCCTGAAGAGGAATTCTAACGCGCGCAATGATGGGCCTGTGAAGCAGTTGATCAATGAGCCCTAAGAGTTCATCAAGGCAAGAAGAAGATTCATACAAGCCCTGGAAAAGGTCATCCTGGAAAACCAGGTCTTTGATACGACGAAGAATGAGCCTGCTGTCCATAGTCAAAGGATGAAGGTTCTCAGTTGCAGGAAGAAGATGAGAATGGAAAGAAGAGAAGTTACTGATGAAAGACGAGTAAAAACGGCTCCATTTATAATAGGGATGTAACAAACAGCCGCATTAATGCAAGCATGCAATTGCCAAAGCGTCAGCCAAACACGGCAAGCCACGTCAGCCACCACCGCAAGTAGAGGAAGTCCTTAAGTCGTTGAATAAGAATGTGATAAAAGAGCGTTATAAATTACTGCGGTTTCCAAGGAGATTTAGAAGATGAAGAGTTAGAGTAGATGCCAAGCTAAATGGTATAAAACTCAACAATACCACGCAGGAAAAATTTAGCAAAAGTCTGAAACATCGACAACAGAATGCAAATTAAAAAGTAAAGCATGTCGAGTATCACCAATACGAAATTCATTCATTGATTAAATGTTGAGCAGAATTACAAGAATGAACACTACAAGATTGGCAACAAAGGCCACAAGAGTCCATGGCCACTACAACAAGTCATAATCATGAAACCTAAACCCTCGACTTGAAAGCTTCAAGTTGAACCCTGGCAGCAGCAATCCTAGAATCCAAGCTTTGCTTCACGCGCTGCTCCGCTGCATCCTCCTTAGAGAGTTGAGATGTCGATAACATCACATTTGTGCACTCGGCAGCCAGGGTGTTTAGCCGGGAATTCACGGCTGGGCCTTCATCAATCAATGTTGCTCTCTGCTTCTCGAGCCTTGCTACCTCCCTTTGAAGCTCATCCAGTCGAGAATCAACACTTGACAACTCAGCTGCTATAAGAGCTTTCCTAGCAGTCAGCTTGAGGATTTCGTCTTTCGCGGGCAAGAGTCCACTGGTGTTGGAAGCCACTTGTGCCTTTTTGGTAGCAATAAGTCGTTCCACCGCAGTGGCTTTGTCAAGTGTGGCCATGATATGGACCAAGAGAGTCTGAAGCTCGACGAGGGCATCTGCCCGAGTTTGGTCAAGTCGTTGGCCCAAGAGGAAGGCAAGCAGCTCTTTAACTTCCTGGCCTAGTTGAGGGTTAGTCCGGACCCCGTCGATGAAACCTTCATCGAAAATCAGCCTTTTCAACTTACCAAAAGCTTCCTCAATTTGTCCATCATTAATTACTCCACCAGACTGAGCAATCTCAGCAGTTTCAGCTTGGCGTGGCGGAGAATCGAGATCTAGAGTACCATCGAAGAAGCTCTGAAAGATGGAAAGAGGATCTTCGACCAAAAGAGCACTAAGCCTCTCACCGGAAGTGTGGGAAGAAGCAGCCGTCTTAGAAGAAGCTGAACCTCCCTTAGCACAAGGAGAAAGCAAAGCGACTCTGGCACCTTGTTGAAACTGTTGGGGAGAAGGCTGAAGCTGTTGGGGAGAAGTTGGAAGCTGTTGGGAAGAGGATTCATGATGAGTCGAGGCCGGAGCATCAGCCTTTTGTGGGAGCATATCACCAATCACCCGGTCAAGCTGAATGATTGGGGGCACTTGATCCTCACCACTATGTACCTCGACGAGTGGCACATTCTCTTCACGAGCAGGGGAAGACATGTTCTGAACATCCTGCGGAGGAAAATTAGAAAGGTTATCTCGACATTCTTTAGTATAATAGGGTTTACAACCAGGATGTTGCCAAGCGATTGGTTTCGAGTTAAAGTAAAATGTCAACTTGTCCCACACAGGGTCTGACTCATTAGAATCCAAACTCGAGCTCGAGGATTCTAAACTGCTCAAAGAGCTAGACGGGACAACTGGTGGGGGTTTAGAAGAAAACCATGTGGCTCGAGGCACAGCCATTTTAGACATGCCAACCCTCTGAAGAATAAAAGTGAAAATGATTGAGAGGGAAGAAAAGAAAGCAAATTAAGACAAAATGTGAATCATAATGATTACCTTAGGGCCAGACTCTTTGAGAGGACTGGAACTGGTTGAACTTTTGGAGTGGCGAGAAGAGGAGCTGCCAGACTTACGACCAGACCTCTTCCTGGAGGTCTTCTTGGCCGAAGCCATCTCGACAGGAATAGGTGTAGTGTCTTGAAGAAGAGGGCTGGAAGCTTGCTGATCAACACTCTGATCACCACCTTGCTGCATTTCCTCACGTTGGCTGGCTGACTTAGCCGGGGAAGGATTTCCCACAGTAAGTTCACCAGCACCTTTAGCCCTTTTCTGGCTTGCAGAAGTGGTAGGTGTGGCCCCTCGTTTTACTCTGAAGCAAAAGGCAAAAGATCACAAAGGTGTATATCGAATAAAGATCAAAGCTTCACAGTTTCAGGTAGTTGAAGGTATGAAAAACGGTAGAAAGGGGGGGGTTTGAATAACGTTTTCAAGATAAAGCTTCCACCTTAAAGATTTTATCAAATCTTTCAAGAACAAAGTGCTTAAGATAAGAGATAGAAAAGCACACAAGGATTTTATCCTGGTTCACTTGATAAATCCCTCAAGCTAATCCAGTCCACCCGTTAAGGTGATTTCTTCCTTCTTAGAATGAAGGCAATCCACTAATCAGGTATGTGTTACAACTGCACTTGAAACCTACAAGTGACTAACAATACACTGACTTAGCTCACACTAAGATTCACTCTCTTAGTCTTCTCTAGGATCCGATCAACCTTGATTCCCTAAAGGCAAACTATACAACTGTATATGAAGTTCTTGTTTACAAAGAAAATGCTTCTAAAAAGCTTATAGTAAACACAATGAAATTCAAGATGAAAGAAAGCTTAGAAGGATTTGAATATTTCTTGCGCGTGTGTAAGTGCTTCTAGCCGCTTCTTTCAATCTTCAGCCTCTATTTATACTCCAAGGATTAGGGTTGAACGTTGCATGGAAATGCTACCGTTGGAGGGCAGTTCTGGAAATTCCAGCTTCTGCTGTGGCTGAGGATGTTAGGTAGGTCGTCAGGATAGTACACTTTGCTTTTGTACTTTGGATAGTGACTTGACCTTAACCTCGTAGACTTCTGATCAGAGGAGCGCTTCGTGTTGGAACTTGTGAAGCTGATTGATCAGAGTCAGAGGGAAGCTTGGATCCTCTGACCGTTGTACCTTCTGATCTTCACTTCAGAGGATCAGTACATGGTCTTCAGAGCCAGTTGCTTCTGGACTTCAGAGTCTTCACTCTTCAGCTTCTGGATGCTCAGAGTCTTCTACACCATCAGAACTTCTGAACCTTCAGAGTCTCTAGGTTGTCAGAACGTCTGGATCATCAGAGCTTCAAGTGAGCTGAGTCCTTATCAGAGCTTGATTTACTTCGGATCTTCTGAAGCTTTTCCACTGTTGTTGAAAGAATTTTTACTTAACCACTTTCGAATCCTTCAAGATTCAATCGTAGTATAGCAAAGGGTTTTTATCGTCCTCAGGGAATTGGAAATACAACGCCGTTCTTTAGTAAAACCACTTAAGCAATGAATTTAACAAAGTTTTTGATTGATTGTTTCGAAATACGTCGTAAATATAAAGAAAAGCGATAATAACAACGGGTTTAAACAGGTTGAGAAAACTGTTAGGATTGGGTTTCGCACCTTAACTGTTATGAATCCGTAAATTCAACACATATGAATCATTATATTCTTGATTCCATCACACCAGTTCTTATCTAACTCATTAATTCCTTACATGAGAAGATTAACGGTTTGCTCTCCTAATTACCGATGTCTCGCATAACTAACAAAGCGAAGCGTGATTGATTCGGGTGTTTAACGACTAACAAACCTAACTCTATGTCTAGCAATTAGGATTATTAGATGATATAACCTAAATCCAATTAAAATATGTAGTTTTCACTCACACATCAAATCTCTAATCAAGTTCTAATTGATCAAGTTAAAACAAGCTTTAAGAACAAGATTATACCATTGAAATCAAGATATAGATAGATTCATATGCATAAAAACTAAATTAGATACATAGAGTCAAGGTACTACACCAAATCCTAACAAAGAAAAGCTTAGCTATCCATAGACATGGAAGCTAGACAAGCTTACAAGAGAAATAGGATGGAAGTGATGATCCGTGCCGACTTCGGCGTAGCTCCAGCTCGATGGAAGCTTACCCAAGCTCTAAGTTCCTTCCCTTTTTGTTCTCTCTCGAATTCTCTCTCCAAAAACCCCGTTCTGTTCTGAAAATGAAGAAAATCCGTTTATAATGAACTTTTACATCTGTGCAGAGTGCTGGGCGGCCCTTTATGGGCGCTGGGCGCCCAATTACTTCAAGGTTGGGTTTCTGTAACCGCCCCAAGCGCTGGGCACCCTGCTGATCCAGAAATTCTCTAAGTCTCATAAAAATATGTCTTTTTCCTTGAGAACTTAGACCCTACATCAAAATTTGAGAATATAATCAGTCATAAAACACATTTGAGCTTAACTCTCAATCAAATAACAAATTCCAATCAAGATGAGAGAAACTAATAGGGATTTCTCATAAACCACTTGAGATAAGTGCCTAAAATGTGTATGAAAACTAGGAAAATATGGCACTTATCAACTCCCCCTAACTTGGAACCTTGTTTGCCCTCAAACAAAAGGTATTGGTAAACAAAACACATATATACAATTTGTTCTTAAACAAGCATGACTCATGAACAACCATCTTAAAAAAAACTTTACACATTGCATGATTTTAAGCACATGTGAAGCCCACAACAATTAACCAAAAACCATGATAAGAAAGCATACCCAATCATGAGATTCTAAGCACAATTTGAATTTCCTACTTTTAATCAAGGATTCACTCAAAACTTTCCAAATGCACAACTCAAGAGTTCAAGGGTAAGTGTTTCACTCAAATCTATCAATGAATCACACAAATCAAACTTGCTACCCGTCTCAGTAATCATCAAACTGCATGGTCAATCAAGAATCACATAGGTCTTTCTAGGGTTGTAATGGGGCCTGTTTTCAAAAGAACATTGGTTTTTCTAGATATTCAAATACTTTCTAGTTAAGAGAGCATAAAACGACATGTATCACAATTTATATCTAGCTACCTTTTACTCTCTTCTCAACTATTCTCTCTTTTGTCACCATTTTCTTAACATTTGTATGACTCATCAACCCTTTCATTCCCTTTCAACTTCTCAATCCTTATTTTTTCTCTTTTTTTTATTTTTTTTTATACTCGCATTTCTTTCTTCATTTTTTTTTTTAACAAAGATTGAGAAGTTTGACATTAATCACTACACAAAACATAATATATGTTCAATGGTTTCCATTCCCCCTAACTTACACATTTATACAATCCCATCATTCATGCTCTCTTAACTAAGAAAGTGAGGGAGAGACATTGTTTTTCTTTTTAGGCTTTGGGATCATATACAAAACAAAGAATTTTTCAATTTTTTTTTTTTTTTTTGGCTCAAGTGGGGTAACAAAGTGATTTCCTAAGTAAAGGTAGGCTATATGGCTAAGTAGTTATTTACTCTAATGAACAAAATGCCTTGATCATTTTCTTTCATTTCCATGCAATTTCAAACAATTAGAGACTCAAGCAAGTTCAACTATGTAAAACAATGATGATTCTCACTTTCTCTCTTCTCACTAGTGTTTGGTCACACTCCCTCACCGGCTTAGGTATGTATCCTTGATTTCAAGCATTTTCAAACAAATTGAGCCTAAGACCTCATGTGAATAATGCATTAATATCATGTCATGGCATCAAGTGAGTGCAAAACACAATGATCATGAATTTAAAAACACAAAATCATGCACTCAGTTGGCATTTCATAGTTCATGCTTGCTCTCAAACCAACCAATTCCAAAGTCATCCAAAATTTGAGCAAAACTGAGCTCCCATCCCAAAATAAACCTAAGCATACCAACATCAAACAAAGTGCTAAAACCAAAGCACATAATTAAAGTATCAACATACTAAAGTATTTAAAATACTAAAACTGAAATAAAATGCAGAAAACTAAAAAAGTCACTGAATAATGGTGAGTCCTCAATCCTCTGCATCATCATCATCCTCCTCATACTCCTCATCAGATCCATCAGTGTTGCTCTCCTCCTCTCTGCCAATTGGCCTGTCCTCAGGCCACTGATTAGCTGCCATATAATCTGCAAATGGGAGGCCCACATAGTCTTTGTGTGACCCATAGATACTCTGAAAGCTCTCATAGAGTCCAGTAATGGCCCTGTAGCATGCTTGTTTTTAGACCTGCAAAATAACCAGAAAATCCAATGCCCAAAGCCTGAGATATTAGTAAAAGAGATTCACATAACATTGCAATCATCCAAGTTCATCACAAGACAAACATCTCATTGAAATTCTTCAATCAAAAGCCTATTCACTTAAGTTCATCTCATTCTAATGACCAAACAATCATATTCACATACAAAGCATCACCTTACATTTAACATGAATTCTTCACATTAGCAACACTTAGCATGAATGATTCATGTCTCATGTGGAACAAAAATTCTCAAATTGGAAACACATACTGTCAACATGTTTTAGCATCTTGAATTCCAAGAACTAGTTCCAAAAAGAACCAATAAATTTCAAAAACCCCCAATTTCTAATTCTAGGGTTCATAGCAACATCACTTCAATCCTAAATTAGGAACCCTAACCAAGAAGTAGCATGAGATTGGTCATATACATGCAAAACCCATTCCTTATCTAACCCAAAAACAAGCATCTTGACAAACAATTTTGAAAACCCTCAATTCCTAAGCTTAGGTTCGAATTCCATGTATAAGAGAGGAAAGAGGAGAAGAAAAAGAACTTACATGATGAAGAAAGGAATGGAACGAAAGTGGATTGATGGAGGAAGAAGATTGCAATCACTTGCTTGAAAAGTGGAAGGAGAAGAAATTTGAAAAGGGGGAGGGGAAGAAGTTTCGTGGGTGTGCTGTGTGTGTTGTGTAAGTGTGTGCGTGTTTTAAGTGAGAAAGAAAAAGAAATTTTTCTGTTTTTTTTTTGTTTTTTTTTAAGAATTGGATCAGGGTGCTGGGCGGCCTCTGAGGAGCGCTGGGCACTCGTGCCAGTGCTGTCCAGGCTGCTGAGCACCCTCTGAGACGCGCTGGGCGCTCGTGCCAGTGTTGCCCAGGCTGCTGAGCATCCTCTGAGACACGCTGGGCACCTCATAGCAGCAAAATTTCTCCTTTAAACATCATTCTAACCATTTAAGACTACTTACTTAACACAGATCACACACCCCCTCTTCATAAAAGACCTTGTAAGATATCTTTGTGCCCAAGATCATCATCATTCAACACAACCTCCATTCCATATTTCACAAATCAATCATACTTTGACAGTTTTTTACTCAACTTTAAAGTTCACAAGTGAGGTAGTCAAATTTTGAGTTTTCCACTTCTGAGGCATGTCTATGGATTTATTTAGTTCAAAACATTATATAAAACATGTCCATGCTTTAAAACTCAACATTTGACCATCATTCATTGACAGTTCACAAGTCATGCTTACAAAAGACAAGTTTCAAACAGTAAACATAACTCATCATACCAAATCTTGATATTCTCATTCTCTTCTCAAGTTAAGCTTCCATAACATCTATATACAACATTTAAAACTTGTTGGAAGCCTGAAAACATACATTCACACATAATCTCCCCAAATCACTTCTCAAGTTCTACTGAATTAAGAACTGAAATATCAAATGACTTCAAGACACACCACATGAACATAAAACTATACTAAACATGCTCAAAATGGTAATCAAAAGCTGTGAAGCACATAAAAACACAGATTTAGCTAAAACTTCACAAAATCACCATGTCACTTACTAAGAATAACTAAAAACTGTAAAATCTAACCGAACACTGGGTTGCCTCCCAGGAAGCGCTTGTTTAACGTCGTTAGCTCGACGCAAACACTTCTATGGTGACCACAAACAATGATTGAAAAATAGGCCATTCTTCTTTCTTTGCCTCTTTATTTTCTTGGCCATCGTTTTCTCTTTCCTTTTCTTACTCCACCTCAATTCTCTTCCATTTTCTTCTTTCAAATAAAATTCACATGTTTTCAGCTTAACATCACAATCATATTTAAGATTATCAAGTATGAACATGTGAATTGAGGAGTTAAACGGAGTATATTGATCAAACATATCACCAAACACAAAACCAATATGTTCAACTTGAAAGTCCATACCTATGTTTTGGTGATTATGTGACTCTTCCAATGTTTTGGAACTTACCTCAACCTGTATTTCTTCCTCATTCTCTTTTTCAACAATTTCTTCACCTTCCTCAATTTTCTGACCATCAACTTTTTCATCATTGGCTGCTAGTTTATCTTTCTGGTGCTCAGCCATTTGTGTAGCCAATAACCCCACTTGAATTTCTAAGCTTTTGATGGAGGCATTAGTATTCCTTTGATTGACCATTGAAATTTCCATGAACTGATTAAAGGTATCCTCCAACTTAGTGATTCTATCTTGCTCTGGTGGTTGGTATGATAGTGGTGGCCTATCAGAAGGTTCTGGTTCTTGTTTCCATATGTAATGCACATGTTCTTCCTGTGGAGCACAAAAACCAGTAGGATGAGATCCAAAACACAATTCACATCTCCTAACCTTTTGATTGGAGGATGATTCTTGCATTTATGCGAACATCTTCGGAAGATTGGCCAATTGCTTTGTCATCTCTTCCAGTTGTTGTTGCAAGAGCATATTTTGTGCCAAGATAACATCATTCAATCCAAGCTCCATCATCTCTCCTTACTCAAAGCTCAAAAGAGATGTGAGAATAACAAGACAAATAGAAAGTAAAAGGAAAATAAAATATATATACAATATTCACAATCACTCAAGATAATAAAGCTAAAGCAGTGCAAATGTATTGACGCAATTCCCCGGCAACGGCGCCATTTTGTTGAAAGAATTTTTACTTAACCACTTTCGAATCCTTCAAGATTCAATCGTAGTATAGCAAAGGGTTTTTATCGTCCTCAGGGAATTGGAAATACAACGCCGTTCTTTAGTAAGTAAAACCACTTAAGCAATGAATTTAACAAAGTTTTTGTTTGATTGTTTCGAAATACGTCGTAAATATAAAGAAAAGCGATAATAACAACGGGTTTAAACAGGTTGAGAAAACTGTTAGGATTGAGTTTCGCACCTTAACTGTTATGAATCCGTAAATTCAACACATATGAATCATTATATTCTTGATTCCATCACACCAGTTCTTATCTAACTCATTAATTCCTTACATGAGAAGATTAACGGTTCGCTCTCCTAATTACCGATGTCTCGCATAACTAACAAAGCGAAGCGTGATTGATTCGGGTGTTTAACGACTAACAAACCTAACTCTATGTCTAGCAATTAGGATTATTAGATGATATAACCTAAATCCAATTAAAATATGTAGTTTTCACTCACACATCAAATCTCTAATCAAGTTCTAATTGATCAAGTTAAAACAAGCTTTAAGAACAAGATTATACCATTGAAATCAAGATATAGATAGATTCATATGCATAAAAACTAAATTAGATACATAGAGTCAAGGTACTACACCAAATCCTAACAAAGAAAAGCTTAGCTATCCATAGACATGGAAGCTAGACAAGCTTACAAGAGAAATAGGATGGAAGTGATGATCCGTGCCGACTTCGGCGTAGCTCCAGCTCGATGGAAGCTTACCCAAGCTCTAAGTTCCTTCCCTTTTTGTTCTCTCTCGAATTCTCTCTCCAAAAACCCCGTTCTGTTCTGAAAATGAAGAAAATCCGTTTATAATGAACTTTTACATCTGTGCAGAGTGCTGGGCGGCCCTTTATGGGCGCTGGGCGCCCAATTACTTCAAGGTTGGGTTTCTGTAACCGCCCCAAGCGCTGGGCACCCTGCTGATCCAGAAATTCTCTAAGTCTCATAAAAATATGTCTTTTTCCTTGAGAACTTAGACCCTACATCAAAATTTGAGAATATAATCAGTCATAAAACACATTTGAGCTTAACTCTCAATCAAATAACAAATTCCAATCAAGATGAGAGAAACTAATAGGGATTTCTCATAAACCACTTGAGATAAGTGCCTAAAATGTGTATGAAAATTAGGAAAATATGGCACTTATCAACTGTTCAGACTGAACATGGAGAATGCGAAAGCGTTGCTTGGGTCACTCTTTAAGCATAGTGCTTCTGATTCGTGTGAGATAAAATAGAGGTCAGAGCCTGTAAATAGCACACTCAGAAAAACACGTTAGAGTACCATAATTGTTCATATCAAAAGGTTAACTTGTAATCATCAAAACATAGAGTTGTACTACTAGATCAAAACTTGATCTTACAGTAGTACCTTAGGCATCTTGAGCTTATCAGCCAGAGCAACATCATCATCATCATCCTCAACTTTGATAGTAGCAGAAGTCACGATAGTAGCTTGAAGGGTCGGTCGCGGAATTGGCTCAGCTACAAAAGAAAAACAAAGGAAAATTAAGCCATAAGTATCACAAAGATGCCAGGTCGAAATGATTACCTTGACCAATAAGCGTTCTTATCGATATGTGGTTGAAGATTTCGACCGGTACATGGAGAGGGAAATTCCATAAGTAATGCTTGGTCCAGGTCACCCGCTTCCGAGGGGGCAATGCGCTATGGTAAAAGTTTTTGATACTTACGTGGTCAACCCATTTAGGAGGCACCACTGGAAAGGCCAAAGCATACTTACAAGTAGGCAGTGATGGGAACCTAAAGCATGTTTTTCGAATAATGAAAGAAAGACCATCCTCATCAGAGGGGATGCTCAATCGAGTTCTCTTGGCTTTAGCTTCCCACATTTGCCTCAGAACTTGAGCTGCTTTGGCAACAGTTTCCTGAAGACGAGGACCCGGAAAGTATACGACACCGAAGAATTGTTGGAAAGCGTTGATCTCAAATATATGCATACCTTTGGTCTTCTTTGGGGCCAGCCTCTGCAAAAGAAAAATACTCATTATGCGCTGGAAGCAATCTTCAATCGGTGTCGAAATGTCATGCCAATAAGCAGACCACCAAGCCTTAAACGACTGGGTGACGTAAAAAGAGGGAGCAAAATTGAAAGGACTAAGGCCAAGCAGCTCCTCGTTGTTGTAGTAGCCAATAGTAGTGTCGAAAGCACTACGTTTGGTGATGGTACCAGGATAGAGGACAAGAGATTTGTCGAACAAAGTATTGGGCAAATCTTGACTCAGCCCAAATTGTCGAGACACAAGCTGAGGATTATAGCCACACAGAGTGAAATCGTTGCTGGCAAAATTAATAGTCAACACCCTGGGAGATAAGATAGTTTGCCAAAGCTCAATTTGACGCTGAGAAAGGTTCTCTGAGCCAGGAAGGTTGGGATAAGAATTCTTCAGCCACCGGGGGCCGTAAGAAGGTTTGTGATACGGCACAAAACTCGAGCGAAAACGCTTCAGCTCGAAAAACATAGTGAAATACTTCTTGAAATCAGCTTCAAAAGTAGAAGCATCATAAAGAGGAGTTAGGGCTTCAAACCTGAAAGCATCAATCCTTGTGTTGGACACCACAGGGGGAGGGTTTTTGGCTGGAAGAAATGATTCGAAAACCGAGTTCATCCAAAGTTGGAGAAGCCAAAAAGGACCGGCTACATTCAAGGACGCAACCTTAGGATCTCGAATGTCATCTATCGCTTCATTGATCATCTGATAAAGATTGCCAAGCACAAGCCTGGCCATAGCGATAATTCGACCCTCATGTAGCAGATTGGCCAAAGGAAGAAGTTTAGCCGGAATCCTCAAGGATTTGGTGCATAACACATAGGCAAAAAGCCAGTACAGAAGAAACGCGACATGCTCAGCGTCAGAAACTTCACCATTCTCGACATGGTGATCTTTAATAAACTTACTGAAAGCAATGTTGTCCGTCGGAATGACAATAGGGTTGGTGGGAGCAGCAGAAGAATGGTAATCATCACCCACCACCCAAAGGCCAGTAATGGCAGCAACATCAAGGAGAGTGGGAGAAAGCATTCCAAAGGGGACGTGGAAGCTATTGGTAGACCGCTCCCAAAAGAAAAGAGAACTTAAAAGCATAGCAGGGTTGTAAGAAATCGGCGACCTCGACAACTGAATGAGGTCGAAAATCCCAGTGACTTTCCAGTGCCCAGCCTTACTGGCCTCCACCCTGTCAAGCCACTTCAAATAGGCTCCCTCACCAGCAGCTGGATTAGGCGGTGCAGACCTAAAAGTCCTCTTGGGATCTTTCAGGAAGGGCAAGCGGTAAGAGGGTCGAAATGCAAGAACAAGTTCATCCCCACGAACACTGGGGTGAAACTGCTCGTAACCCTCAGGAAGGCTATTAGGCCTGCCCTTCTTCGCCTTCTTCAAGGGACCTAAGATGGCACGTAGATTGCCATTAACAGAAATAGGGATGAATACCTGAGATTTCCAGATAGCCCTTTTCTCCACTTCATACGGCGGGTCTGGAATGGGAGTGCGTTTGGCCTCGTTCATCTCACACGCAGCGGCCAGGGGAATGACGTTGTCAGAACTGGAAGCCATGGAGATATTCAGAAAAATGCACCAGAGAAGCAGAAAACCGGATGATGGAAGACGATCACAAGTAAAATCAGGCAAAGCTTAAGTGTTTGAAAAGCGGTAAAGCTTGCAAAGGGCCAACAATGGCGTATTTATAGACAAGTGAAGAGTCGGACGTGAAGCTGCATTACAGGACGATGTATAAAAATTTTGAAATCCAACGGTTATTTTATTATATAACCGCAAACCCTAACGAAAAGGCTAAAAAGGGGTCATGATTGCCCTAGAATAGAGACGGCAGATGACAGACGAAGTCAGATGCTAAGGCTTCTGATTGGGGCAAAAGTCAAACGATGGGATCTCTGATGGGACTTGAAGTCAGAAAGGCAAAAGTCGCAAATGACCATTAGTTCCATTCGAAATTCGCACTCAAAAATGCTTGATCCCTCCAAGACCTGGTAGTCGAGAATCAACATTTTTGGGGGGCATTGTTGGTCAATTCGCAAGTGTACGAATACCTCCGGGTTTTAAAATATCGAACCACAGGGATTGTGAGTGAGAGTTGTTGATTTAAGCCTAAAGTTTGCAAGTTCTTAAAACAGTAAAATTCAGAAATTGGTTTTGGTTGATTGTGACAAAAGATTTGCAAAAGAGCAATGTTGAAAATGATGTAAATAACAACTGATGGAAAATTGCCTTGGGTTGTTGATCATCTAATCCATTTTAGTCCACCTATCCTATGCATGTGAAACCTTGATTTAACTCTTGTTGTTATAGCCTATGCACTTACTAGTTGATTCCTCACAAAAGTAATTCTCTCAAATTGAAAGTTAAGCTCAATTCCTTGTGTACTTAAACATTCATAAGAGGTATAATAGCATGTATATTCAGGCCAACAAAACCCTACCCTCACTCTATGCCAAGAAGCAAGTATAGAAGAATCTATTCCAATTCATGTCCCTAAATTTTAACAAATTTCAATTTGATTATAAACTAGCCTATAGCAAAGGTGCACCAAAGCTAAACATGCAATAAGGAATTGAAATACAAGATTAAATCAAAACTCATGCATAGAGATAGGATTTAACAAACTAAAATTTCATAGAATCTCTTAACCCAAAGCAAAAGGTAAGCTAGCCACTCATGGCTAGTGAATTCATGAAGAAAGTGTAAAGAAAACCTGAGAAAAAGTACAAGTTGGAAGCCTCCCTTGGCCCCAAAGTTCTCCTCAGCTCTCAAACTTGATCAAAACTAGGTAAAATGTCAAAATGTATCAAAGAAATTGGCCTAAGCCTTATTTATAGGCAAATTACACGAGACTGGGCGCTCAGCCGCCAATTCAGAGCGCCTGAGCGCCAATTGCATGTTGAAAAACATGCCTCTGGACCCTATTGGCGCCTAGGCGCTTAAGCTCGCCTGAAAATGACTTTTTGGCTTCTGAAACTCCTCTTTTCAATCCTCTTTAAGTTCTTCATCAATTCCATGCTTCTTGGCCTTCTTTCTCCTTCAGATTCTGCTCTCCAAACCTAACCAACAAGTCAAGGAAGATTCTAGAAGCTCCAAGAGCTCATTAGCACAAGAAGTCCTTCATAAAACACAACAAAACCATGCAAGTCCTAAACTTTACTTAAAATGCAAGAAAACTACCTATAAAACTACTAAATTACCAAAAAAAAATAAAGACTAAAGAAAAGAATAAAAATGCATGAGAATGCATGAAACACTACATGAGACTCAACAAAAAGACTCAAAACAAACAAAGAAATGACCCTAAAAACACTACTAAAACAGGGTCATCACACCACTATACTCAACGACAGCTCGTCCTCGAGCGTAAATAACACTCGCTTGCCCTCAAGCGCAAGAAATGCTCCCACACAAATGCTCTCAACAAGGAATACTTCAAAAAGAAATAGGGGGACAAAGTAATCACAGCTAGTTCCAAGAGAAAGACCCGACAACCTACCTCATGCAACTTTTGAAAAGAGAAGAGTGTAGAGCCCATTCATGAGAAGCTTTTAGATCTACAAATCCTAGGGTGAGATGTTCATTCAGTGCACTGAGCACACAAGCAAGTTCATAGGTCCTGAATGTCATTCACTCAATAGCAACAAAGATTAAGCATGCACATATTCAAAGAGACTTCCATAAGGGTTGAAACATTGGCTAGGTAAAGCATGATGGTGGTTGGTCCCTAAGGGAAAACTAGGCTTTCAAGCACATTGAGTGTGGTCCTCTTCTAATAACCCCGGAGCTTACAACACTTTTTTTGCACAAGTCTCTCGCACCCACCTTTTCAAACTTTTTTTCAACTCCAACTTTTGGTTAGGAGTTTGATAAGCAAATAATTGATACACTTTATGTGTGTCTTTCTAAGCTTCATTATATACATTTTTGTGCTTAATTATTATGACTTAGTCATGTTTTGACCATTAGTGCTTATTTGGATTATTCATGGAAAAGTGCTTAATTCTACACTTTTTAGTTTCTGTGACTGTTTTTCTAGAACAGGTTGAATCTGGAGCTACAAATATCCAAATTGGGCGCATAATATGTCATTGGAAAGATAACTCGAAGCCCTACAACTTTCATGTTCAACGCAATTTTCGAATCAGCCTCTAACTTGGTCATAATTCCCTTGCAAAGTTGCTGTCGCAAATCCTGCGAGTCTGGAACAGTCTGCACTAAAATGATCATATCTTGGGCTACAGAACTCCGAATTAGGATCCGATTGAAGGCCCGCGAAGCTGACTTAAAGAGCTACAACTCTCATGTTTACCTCAATTGAAGATTCAGACTTCTTGTGGGACCCGCGAATGCCTGATTGTTCAGCAGCTTACTCCTTTATGTGGGCCCGATTTTGTGAAGATTTAGAAAAGATTTAGATAACAAAGATTGTTACTTGATGAACAAGTTTATTTATTAGTATAAATAAGTGAGTTTAGGCTTTTGTTAGACCTCACCACCACCAAACCACCTCACCACATCTCACCATCACCTCCTCCACCTTCTCCTAATATCTCTCTCCATCTTTTCTAGTATGAGTTGCTAAACTCCATAGTTAGTCTTAGGATTTTTAATATTCTTGTGTTTGCAAACTTGAGGTTCTGTTCTTAATGCAAATTTCTTTCTTTATTAATTCTTTTCATCTCTATTTCTGATCTAGGGTTTGCTTAATTCCTTAGGTTTAGGAATAAGAGTTGATGCATGTTCGCTTAGTTCATGTTAGTTCGTAACTGTTTCTTAATCGCTTAAATTAAGAAACTGTGAATTGATTTTCGCTTAGTTAATTAGTTCTCACGAATTAGGGAATTGATAAGGAAGAATTAATCTTTTGTAACCAATGAAGGTTTGTTCCACTTGAATGTTATAATCCGATGACTAACGTTTTCTTCCTTCTGTTTAATCTATTTAATTATTGCTTGTTACCTTCTACCAAATCAATCAAAAAAACCCTCTTTTTATTTGCTTTTGTTTTACTCTAATATCAATTAATAATCTATCAAGTCCTTGTGAGAACGATCCTGGTGTTCATCACCTTGTACTGCATTCAAAGCAAAAATACTTTGACACGCACCCGCGACAGTGCGTTCGTCACAGTTCTTTTTCTTTCTTTTTTTTTCACTGATTTTTTCCTTTTTGGGGCAAGAGACTATTTCTCATTTTTCCAGCTCCATACAACACAACAAGGACCATCACTCCCCCAATATTCCAACCAAACATCCGCCCCAAAAACTTGGCTACAACAAATTCTCCAATAAGGCTCAAATGGGACAACTAAGGACAAAGTTCAAACAACAAATTCAGAATCTCAGGAAATCCTACAAGTCTCAAGAATAAAGCAAGAATCACTAAGCATGCTATGAGCGAAATCAACGCAGAACCAAGAATTGCAAGTGAGTCAGGATCCTCCAAAAAAATTTTATGGTGAAGGGTCAAAGATAGACCCTTAATGGACTCTCACCGACTCCTTTCTCAAGAGACACTCGGAAGACCGAAGTCTCCTCCTCTCTTCCCTAAACATGCAATCACTCATCCCCAAAAACAACAACAAGTATTCTCTACAGCATTTTCAAAAACAGCACATGTAGGGAAGCAAATCTATAGCTAAAAGCATGCGAGTATAGGGAAGTAAAGACCCAAAAACAAAAAGCTAATTAACAATGCATGAGAAGAAGAAAAACAAAGTCTATAAATTGAAAAATATGCTAAAGATGCATGACCTAAACTAAGAGTAGGAATACCTCAACAAAGTCACTCCATGGGGTCATGGTCACCCCTTCCATCGCCATAATCCGGATGAACACCGGCATCATGCATCAAGCTCAAGTCTATCATCCCCTGCTCCGAGGTATTAAAATCCATGGGCCCATTGTACCTGGGGTCTGATGTGCTACCTCCCCTCCAATGGAGGTCAAGATCCCTGTGTAGGCGATCTTGCCTCAAAAACATCCGCCCGAAAGCGGCCTCCATCCAAGCAGGAGAAGGGTCAGCACGTGGTGGAGTAACCACCTCATTCACCACCTCAACATTTTCTTCTTCTTCTTCTTCTTCTTCCGCTGACTCCTCAGGATCCTCTTCCTCTTCCTCCTCTTGAGGCATCCTTGCCGTCCATTCTTTATAAAGTTGAGCGATCCTCTCCTTACTGAGCAGAGGTGCCACAGGCAACCTCTTCTCAATAACATGGACTGGCCTCCTAGCTCTGTCCCTCACCGCATGAATCAAAGAGCAAATCAAGTGAGGAAAGATGGGCCGATGCTTGTCTTTACTCCTGTTGTACAGGGAATAAATCCGACCAGCAATGATGGTGGCCACATCCATAGGATGACCTCTCACGATGCAGTAGATGGCAACCAATGTAACCTCTCTAACTTCAGACTTGTTAGAGCTAGGAATGAGGGAATCCTGCAAAAATTCAGCCCAAACTCTGGCCAACGGTGTCATATCCTTCCTTCTCACAAAAATGATCTCATCTTCAACTGCTTCCCAGTCCCGCCAGGCCTAACAATCACTGCCTTCATGTCTTCCAAAATCTTCGGTGACTTCTCCTCTAATAGCTCATGATAAGTGGCCTTCTCGGGGAAAAGCTCCTTCCCTTGGTCCTCCGTGAGGAGACCAAGATGCCTGCGAATGACTGCTGGATTGTAATCAATCACATCTCCCCTGAACCAAGATGAATTCACCGGTGGCCTGGACCTGTCCTCTTGATTGTCACAGTAGGTGTTCGTGTAGAACTCCCTAACCATGACCTCACAAGCAAACGGAATGGGGTTGACCCAATTCTTCCACCTCCTAATCTCCATGGCTTCTTGCATGCCCAAGAGGTCTCTCCTTCCCTCCCGATACAAAACTCCCCGCTCCTTCACACACTCCTTGTGTGCTTGGTGAGCTCGGTAAAACTCCTCCTTAATCGCTGATAGGAAGCGGGAGCGATCAAAACTCCGGGAGGTGGAGGAAGAAACTGCAGCTCTTGTGTTGGTTCTTGCTCTTTTTACAGGCATCTGCAAAATTGTTAGCCCATACACAAGCCACAAATGTTAGAAATGTTAGTTCAAAAATAAAAAGAAATACAAGAAGAAACTTTGTACAAAAACAAAAATAGAACAGCCTAAGAGCACCCAACAAGTCTCTTAGTGATTTTGGCAAAGAGAGAAAGACTACCACAAGCACTTGCCAAAAATCGACTAAGAGAACCCATTGAGGCATTCTATCAAACACCTTATAAGCAAAAGCTAAACTAAACTAACCCACAAAATCCTAACTACCCATTCCTCACAAATTCACAACCCCTTTCTAATTAAGCACAAAATCAACCCATAAAGAACAAATACAACCCAAACCCAACTTGCACTAGCACAAAATCACTCACCCTTACCCAAAAGAAGCATGCATTGCAAAACTCATGAACCATGATGAAGGGAAGTGGAAAATGGAACTTACCTTGACTTGAGAGTGAGTGGGTGCAAGTGGAATAGACTTGATGCAATGCAGAACTTTGAAGCAAAAGGAAGAGCCAAAGTGTGTGCAAGTGAGAAGTGAGAAGTAGAAATGGGGTATGGAGAAAATGAGGTGCGTTTATATGAGAGAAATGAGAGTTAAGAGTGGGAAAATGAAAGGTTGGGGTTTTAAAACCCAAAATGTAAGCAAAAATACGAACAGGAGCGCTCGAGCGCTCGAGGGGAACGCTCAGGCGCTCACACCAGTACCAGAGGCAGTGCCTCTGCCACTAATTGGCGCCTAGGCGCTCAACCCAGTTTTTCCACAAAAATTTTTACTTTTTTTTTTTTGAAATTAAACCCCTAAAATACTACAAAATTAAAAGATAGAAAATAACAAATTAAAAGAATGGGTTGTCTCCCATTTAGCCCTAGGTTATAGTCCTAGGTGGACTCTCCTTCCGATGGTGTTAGGAAGGAAATTCCTTTCCATTGATTAACTTACCACAAGTGCAAGGAAGAAACCTTGCACAAAACCTCTGGAGTAAATCCTCTCATGAGGCTATGTCCTCTTGCTCATCAAACCAAGCTCTAGCCTCCCTCGTCAAAGAATGAGGGAAGAGTTTAATCTTCACTTCATCACTCGAAACACCCTCAATCTTAGCAAGGGTGCTAGCTTGGGTAAACTTCACCATATGAGCATGTAAGTTCTCGTACTTGGACCCCCCATACTTGTTACCATTAACAAGCTTGATGAGAGCCGGATGGAACTCATCAATTTGGGCATTAACTTTGGGGATCTCTTCCGATACCTTCGACCTGCTTCTAATCACATCACAGACAAAGTCATTGTCATGGTTAGTCTCAATCATAGGATTAAAAACAGAAAACCGTACCTTTTCCTTACCAACACGGAGAATGAGGTGACCCTTGTCAACATCAATCTTAGCTCTACCAGTAGCTAAGAAAGGTCGACCAAGAATGAGATTAATCTTCTCATCCTCCTCCATATCAAGCACAACAAAGTCCACGGGGAATACATACTTGTCCACCCGCACCATTACATCCTCCACAATCCCATATGGAGTCTTAAGGGATCGATCCGCCATTTGCAAGGAGAGCATGGTTGGGGTAACCTCTCCTAGGTTAAGCCTCTCAAACATGGTGAGCGGCATCAAATTGATGCTCGCTCCAAGATCACACAAGGCTTCCACATCCGCCATGCCTTCAATTTCTACCGGAATAGTGAAACTTCCGGGGTCCCTTCTTTTCTTTGGCATCTTCCGCTGCAAAATGGCACTACATTACTCCGTCATCAACACCGTCTCATCTACTCCCTTCAATCTTCTTCTCTTATGCAGAATATCCTTCATAAACTTAGCATATATAGGCATTTGTTCCAAAGCATCGGCAAAAGGAATACTAATGTGGAGCTTTTTGAAAACATCAACAAATTTTGAAAACTTTTTATCTAAGCTCTTCTTAGCCAATGCTTTAGGGAACGGAACCTTGCTAGTTTCAGGAGTAAGATCAACTTCCTCTCTCACCTTAATAGGCACAACTACTTCTCCTTCCACTCTCTCCTCTCTCTTTTCTCCCTCTGTTTTTTTCTTCAATTCATTCATCACTCTCCCACTTCTAGTGGCTACAACAGAGGCATTTTCTTGCTTAGGATTGGGGATAGTGTCGGAAGGAAATTTACCTTGAGGTCTCTCGGCTATTTGCTTGGCCAACTGGCCAAATTGATTCTCAAGATTCTTGATAGCCGCCTCTTGGTTCTTGTAATTATTCTCTGTCCGGTTGATGAAAGTTTCCACCAACTCTTCTAAGCTCTTCTTGGAACCACTACCTTCACCTTCTCCTCGCTCTTGAGGTTGTCTTGAGCTTTGGCCTTGGAATCCTTGGCTAGGAAATTGTCTTTGAAAACCATTTCCTTGCCCACTACCACCTTGCCTCCAAGAAAAATTAGGGTGATTCCTCCATCCTGGATTGTAAGTATTTGAAAATTGGTCATTCCGAGCTTGACCCATAGCCTTCACTTCCTCCTCCGGTCTAGTCTCTGTGCATTCTTCGCTGTCATGTGGCCCTCCACAAGTCACACACTCCAATTTGGCAACTCAACCACCAATCTTGGTAGTCTTCATTTGATTTTGAATCTCATTCATTTGCTTGGAAAGTTGCTTGTTGGAGGCCATAAGTTGATCATAAGCTTCAACCTCAAGGACTCCTCTTCGGGCTTGGCGATCATTACTAGAGTTCATGGCCCTTATAGCCATCTTTTCAATCAACTCATACCCTACTTGTGGAAGTAAGGCATCGAACTCTCCACTTGAAGCCGCATCCAAACCAAACCTCGAAGAATATTGGAGACCATCATAGAACTTCGCTACTTGCTCAGCTTGAGTAAGGTTATGTTGAGGACACCTCCTCAAGAGCTTCTTGAACCTCTCCCAAGCTTCATAGAGATTCTCATCGGTGGATTGAGCAAAAGTCATGATTTCATTCTTGAGCTTTCTCAAGAGGGCTCTCGGAACAAACCTTGTGGTGAACTTCTCAGCCAAGTCTTCCCAAGATGTAATGCTACCTTGGGGCTGTGAATTCAACCACTCCTCAGCAGTATCCCTCAATGAAAAAGGGAATAAACTCAAGCGGATGGTGTCCGCTGAAACATTCTGAACTCTGTAGGTGTTGCAATTACGGATAAACCGCTCCATGTGTGCATGAGAATCTTCAAGAGAACCTCCACCATACTGATTTTGGCTCACCAAGTTGATGAATGCCGGCCTTAGCTCAAATTTTCCCGTGCCATCGGGGGAAACTATGCTGCCCGGATAATCGTAGCTCATGGCAGCCGAGGTGAGGTCTCTAAGAGAACGATTAGCATTCTCCAATTCTTGCTCTTGAAGTATTTGAGCAAGAGCCTCATTCACTCTTTCTTCAATGTGGGCTTGCATCTCCTCCTCCGTCATATGGGCAGCCATGGCGGCTAACTCAGCAGCTCTTTGTTGAGCTCGTCGACGATGGAGGGTGCGTTCTGGCTCCGGATCAAACAGCAGTGGATCCGTGCCAAGACTACCGTGCATAAACTGAAATCACAAAACAGAGAAAAGGTTAGTAACACCTATTCAATGCAATGCTTAGTAACACAAACAAGCAAACTCTTTAACTTAAATCGAAAACCACAAACAGTCCTCGGCAACGGCGCCAAAAACTTGTTGGTCAATTCGCAAGTGTACGAATACCTCCGGGTTATAAAATATCGAACCACAAGGATTGTGAGTGAGAGTTGTTGATTTAAGCCTAAAGTTTGCAAGTTCTTAAAACAGTAAAATTCAGAAATTGGTTTTGGTTGATTGTGACAAAAGATTTGCAAAAGAGCAATGTTGAAAATGATGTAAATAACAACTGATGGAAAATTGCCTTGGGTTGTTGATCATTTAATCCATTTTAGTCCACCTATCCTATGCATGTGAAACCTTGATTTAACTCTTGTTGTTATAGCCTTTGTACTTACTAGTTGATTCCTCACAAAAGTAATTCTCTCAAATTGAAAGTTAAGCCTAATTCCTTGTGTACTTAAACATTCATAAGAGGTATAATAGCATGTATATTCAGGCCAACAAAACCCTACCCTCACTCTATGCCTAGAAGCAAGTATAGAAGGATCTATTCCAATTCATGTCCCTAAATTATAACAAATTTCCATTTGATTATAAACTAGCCTATAGCAAAGGTGCACCAAAGCTAAACATGCAATAAGGAATTGAAATACAAGATTAAATCAAAACTCATGCATAGAGATAGGATTTAACAAACTAAAATTTCATAGAATCTCTTAACCCAAAGAAAAAGGTAAGCTAGCCACTCATGGCTAGTGAATTCATGAAGAAAGTGTAAAGAAAACCTGAGAAAAAGTACAAGTTGGAAGCCTCCCTTGGCCCCAAAGTTCTCCTCAGCTCTCAAACTTGATCAAAACTAGGTAAAATGTCAAAATGTATCAAAGAAATTGGCCTAAGCCTTATTTATAGGCAAATTACACGAGACTGGACGCTCAGGCGCCAATTCAGAGCGCCTGAGCGCCAATTGCATGTTAAAAAAATGCCTCTGGACCCTATTGGCGCCTAGGCGCCCATTCCCAGCGCCTAGGCGCTTAAGCTCGCCGGAAAAGGACTTTTTGGCTTCTGAAACTCCTCTTTTCAATCCTCTTTAAGTTCTTCATCAATTCCATGCTTCTTGGCCTTCTTTCTCCTTCAGATTCTGCTCTCCAAACTAACCAACAAGTTAAGGAAGATTCTAGAAGCTCCAAGAGCTCATTAGCACAAGAGGTCCTTCATAAAACACAACAAAACCATGCAAGTCCTAAACTTTACTTAAAATGCAAGAAAACTACCTATAAAACTACTAAATTACCAAAACAAAATAAAGACTAAAGAAAAGAATAAAAATGCATGAGAATGCATGAAACACTACATGAGACTCAACAAAAAGACTCAAAACAAGCAAAGAAATGACCCTAAAAACACTACTAAAACAGGGTCATCAGGCATCTGTTGGCCCAATATTTTGGCCCAAGGACATTCGGCCCAAAGCACACAAGGCAGTCGAACTTGGACTAGAGAAAGGACAGGAGAAAACATGCTAAGTCAGAAAAGCAGTCGAATTCGACAAAGGGAACCATTGCTACAAACACGGGCACATTGAACATGTGCAGCATTGACCTAGTCGAAGTCTCACCACGTTGGTTGAATACGTGGCCAAGAAGCGGTTGAAGCAGTTGAGGCACACGATCTCCACCACTGCACAGGGAACTTCCAGAACCAACTCCAGATCGTGGGAAGAGGGAATTAGACCCACTAACCCATCCACGAAAAAGAAGAAAACCGCCAAGGACATGCTCTATAAATAGGAGAATTCAAGTCAAAAATGGGGTTCCCAACTCAACTCTAAAAAATTCACCAAAAAGCTCTAATGTCCGCATCAATGAGACTCAAGGAGCAAGACGTGATGATGGAGGAGTACGTTGCAGAACCAGTTGTTTAGTTTTCTTGCATTTAAGCTTGTCAATTATCAGTCCTATTGTGTAGTTTCCTGTCGAAGTTTACGTTTCCTGTCATTTTCGTTTCGCTTTGTTATTATTTGATCTTCATGTAATTGATCCGTGTTTAATGAAATTCAGTCTCTTTCGAATTGCTCATTGTTGTCGAAAAATATCAACTCACACACAACACTTTGGCAAAACGTTTTCTCAAAAGGACCCTGAATCTAAACTTCCTTTAGTCGAACTAAGAGGATATTTGTTTACCAAAAACCACTGTAAACACTTGGAAAAAAAACTTTTTGTATCCTTATAATCATCCGAAAACCAGTTCGTTTTATCATCAGAGCCTGCATCAAAGCTTACCATCATACGACCTGAATTCTGATGAGTGATGACTTAACCAAACCCGCCTCCTTTTTATTACTATTGGTTTTTAATCCTATCTGACTTTACTTTGTTAAAAAATTTAGGTGCTTGCTGTGGTACATTACTTCAGGTCAAGGTATAGTACCCTAAATAAGTTACAATAGTAATAAAGACTCATGTATCACATGAGTTAGCGTTTTTATTTTCTCAATAATGTGCCTTAAGATTAATGACGTCGATTAGATAGATGTTAAGCCTCTCCCTTGATCGAAATCGTGTCGCTTAGACTCAATGTTAAGTCGAGATTCACTGCAACCTCTGCAAGGTCGTGGTGGACACAGAACGTCAACAAAGGTCGTCGGGTGAGAGTTGAGTTGCCCAATGAATGAGAGTACTATTAGAACTAGAATTATAACATTGAGAATTATAAATTCAATTGCAATATGTCATTAATCTACTGAATCACCTAATGTGAGTATCACACCCAAAAATAATTGCGGGTACCACAGAATTCACCAATTTATCATTCCTTGCTTTCCATATACTCCACAACAACATAACAACTAGTTGAAGGTTTTCCAATCCCTTGACATAGAAGATTAGAAATCTCTAATTCATCTAACCACTTCAATTCTAGTTTCCCTCACTTCCCTCGACCTAATATATAACTAGGAAATGAACCAAACCTAACTAGACCATCGACAGTTAAGGAACAAATGTACGATAGGTTCCTCAATACATTCTCCACATAGTGGGAAGATTAGTTCCAAAACTAACCTTTTTTGGTAGATTTTCTTGGCCATGAAGGGACCTATTTAACAATGTGAGCAAGAAATGCTGAATTTTCTTTGGGATCTTAAGTATCATAAATGAAACTGTACGTAGGTGAAAAAATTGAAGAGAAAGTCTGCCCATTTAGTTTCTTTTGGGACAAAAAGACATAGGCTGATTTAATCGAGAAACTTCTACTTACTGTGTAAAACCTCTATGCGTATCAAAATACAAGCTCTAGAGCCTTGCTAATACAAAAAACAACTTATTGTAAGAACAAATATAAAAGATAATACAAGATACTAGCTATATAAGAAAAGGTTGAATCCAAGTCTTGAAAGACAACTCCAACAAGTTCTCAATGACATATGTCATCCAAGGTTTCCCCTTCATAACATGGTAGTTACAATCGCGATCTAGATCTAGGAATCGCACGATTCAGCGATGTTAGTCACCTCCACCGATCTGGGTCGTGCATGGAATTGTTGGCTTTTAGGCTTGCGTGGAATCGTCGTCATGCATCGCGAAATCGTCGAATCTCCAAGCGTGTCCGATTCTGATTTCGACTCGTTGGTCTAATTTTGACCCATTTTCCCCAAATAGCCGTGTTTTATGGCAAAATGTTGAACCCTAAAATTGAACGCAAAACGATGCGTTTCAATTCGATATACCCAAAACGTTGGCTCCTTCCTCTTGCACTGCCTCACCTCATTTCCTCTCACAAACCTTACTCCATGTGCATCCTTACCTTGCTCCATCGTCGTCGCTAGGTGCGACTTGCTGTTTCGTGCTTCCTTGCTCTGCTCTGATCTACTTCCATTTCTGATTTTCTTCTCACAACTGGAAGGAAGGTTCTGTGAGTGGTGTTGGAAAGGGTTCTGGAGCTGCTGGTGAAGGTTCTAGTCCAGCTGTTGGACGAGGCTCTGGTTCCCCTTCTGCTGATATCGCTTTTGGTTCAAGGAGGAGAGTAGTGTTGAAGTCCAAGAATGCTCTTGGAAACCGAAGTGACCCCGGTTGGAACTATGACCTCTCAATCGATGGAGATACTAAAAAAAAATCAACGCAAGTACTGTGAAAAGGTTATGACCGGAGGAGTTCATCATTTGAAACATCATTTTGCTGGCTCATATAAGGATATTGCACCTTGCATATCAGTTCCTAAAGATGTGCAACAAGAAATGGAAAAAATTGTGAAAAAGGGGTTATCCAACTTGGTTCAAAAATCTGTATAGTGTTTAACTTTTAACATTGACTTTTATTTTAATGATAGAACTGTCCAAAATGCTTCTAATATGTTAAATACGACTTGATTGATTGATTTTAGTTGATATTCTGTAATATTTTTCGTAGCCATTGTTATTAATGAAGCTGGTGGTGAAGATAGAAAGAGCAGTGAAGTTGATTTACCTGTAGATGACCTGACAAACTTGTTGAAGAAAAGGGAGATCAACACTCAAACCACCATAACCAACATCTTAAAGAAGGGTTTAAGTGTAGAAGTTCCTCAAAAATTTGCACGGTTCTTTTACAACAATGTGGCTAGAAGTGATGAATACACTAAAATGATTGATTCAATTGGAAGGTACGGGCAATGATTCAAGACACCTTCCTACTATGATTTAAGAGTGAATTTATTAAAAGAAGATATCAGATTGACAAACCTGACATTAGAAGCACACAGAGCTGAATGGAAGAGGACGAGTTGCACCATAATGACAAATGGGTGGAGCGACAAGAGGAGAAGACAATTATTAACTTGTTGGTTAATAGCCCAAAGGGAACAATCTTCTTAAAGTCTATTAATGCATCACATTTCTCTAAGACAACAAATAGAGTGTTACATATGATGGATGACATTGTGGAAGAGGTTGAAGAAGAAAATGTAGTGCAAATTATGACGGACAATGTGGAAAATTACAAAGTTGTTGGGGAGGCTTTGATACAGAAACGGGAAAAGTTGTATTGGACGTCTTGTGCTACACATTTCATTGATTTGATGTTGGAGGACTTTTAGAAGAAGATTCTAGATCATATTTTAACAATTCCACAAGGAAGAAAGATTACTTCCTATATTTACTCAAGGACTACTCTTATCACATTATTACTATTCCATACCAATGGGAGAAAATTGATTAGACTAGCCTCACTCGCTTTACTACATCATATTTGACCTTGGGGTGCCTTTAGGATAATAGGGGTTCCCTGGAAAGGATGTTTTCATCAAAGGAATGGAAGAGTAGCAAAATTGCAAAGACAAGGGATGGGAAGGAGATCCGTGACATGATTATGGACAAAGAGTTTTGGAAGGACATTGCAACTTGTTTAAAGGGTGCATATCCTTTGATGAAAGTGCTTCACGTGGTTGATTCTGATACGCTGGCGATGAGGTTTATTTATGAGAAAATGAACAAGTGTAAGGCGATGATACAAAAAGATTTCCATAGTGTCAAGAAAAGGTAACTTCAACTTGATCTTTAATTGATTTTGTTCTTTTGTGATATTTAGTTAATGGAAAATAATTAAATCTTTATTCTATATCATTCTTTAGTTATGAACTTCTATGGGCTATTATTGATGCGAGGTGGGAAAAACAACTACATAGACATTTGCATGCTGCAAAATATTATCTTAACCCCCAATTACAATATAGTCCAGGATTGTCATGTTGTCTTGAAATTAGAAAGAGACTACTTGCTGCCATGAAAAAGATGGCACCTAATGTTGGTGACCAAAGCAAGATTGATATATTTAGGAAAGCATAAGGCATGTTTGATGCTCTAGTGGCCCGAAAAACACTTATGGCAAAAACACCAACAGATTGGTGGGAGGCGTATGGGCATGAACATTTAGAGCTCCAAAAGTTTTCCATTCGTATCTTAAGCTTGACCTGTAGTTCATCTGGGTGTGAAAGAAGTTGGAGATGGTAAGATTTCAGATACATATAGTCTACTCCTCTTGTTAAAATTACATAAGTCCCCTTTCTTATGTTAACGAATTTGTATTTCACTAATTGTTTAGGTCCACACAACAAAGAGAAATTGATTGAAACAACAAATTATGAATGATGTTGTCTTTTTCATGGCTAATTCAAAGTTACCCAAAAAGAAAGAAAGTTAGAAAAGTCGTGAAGTTCAACTTTGATGACCTTTCAAGTGATGATGAGTGGATTATGGTGGAAAATTATGATGAGGGATGTGAAGGCTTATATGTGAACAAATTGGATTTTGAAACTCCACATGAAGATGAAAATGAGGGCTTCATTTTAGAGGTGGAGAATCAAGCCAACTTGGAGACTTTGGGGGGTGATAAAGTTTTTTTTTTTTTTGAACGTTGGGGGGTGATAAAGTTGAAAGTGAAGAATATGAAGATGATGCTGAAACGGTAGATGGTGATATGGATGTTTGTTTGAATGACTTGCTAGGCCTTAAGTAGTGTTTTATATTTGGAAATGTTAAGCTTTATAGATGTAGTACACCTCTTTTGGTTTGTTTTAATTGGAGATGTAAAGCTTTCTTTTAGTACATTAGGATGTTAAGCTTTCTTTTGATATGTTGGGATGTAAAGTTTTTGGTACTTTTTTTTTGACAGTCAAGTTTTTGGTACTTGAGTTGGGTTCTTTATTATGGCAAATGATAATGACAATATTATGGTAGTTAGGTTGTTTTTTGTTATAGGAGGAAAATTAACGACGACAAGAAAGACTAAGCACAAGGATCTAAATACAGTGCTTCAGCTAAAAAAGATGGGGGTTGCCCCCAAATTCTGTGCGAAAACCCTTCCCGAGAGGACTTCTTCGCCAGAAGATTCGCTGCATTATTCCGCTCACGAGGGATATGAATAAAATTAATATTCCAATCCTTTCGCAACCAATTACTAACCTCTGTGATCACATCCCTTTCCCAAAAAGTACCAATATCCACTGAGCTTTGGAGCACTGTTATTGCATCCTGACAATCCGAGTATAGCATACCAATTCCCGGATTCCTTGATTCCACTACAGGGTCAACCCCAATTCAATCACCCAAGTTCAGCTCTGAAAGTCGAACCTGAAGCTCGACTATCCACCACCGCTGAACGCCAAGAGCTATGGGAATCACGAAGAACAGTTACGCCACCCATTCTCCCAGTTGCGCGATCCCAGCTTCCATCCGTCATGATCTGGTGCGCTGTCACCAAGTCCCCTAGAGCATTAAGGATTGTGCCTCCGCTGCCATTCCAACTTGACGCGTCCAGAAGGATGTTCTGCAACATATAGTTCATGTGCCACTCACCATCACTGAACACCTGATTGTTCCTTGCCTTCCAATTCCACCATAGCCAGTATATTATAAAATCTGGCAAAAAAAATTAAAGACTCACGGCTGCCCCATCTCTTCTCAATTTGAGGAGACTCCAAAAAGGTTATTTTTTCCACCTTGCAACTCCCTCTCTCTTCCTCCTCTCTCCCACCAAACAAAGGAGGTGATCCTTTCTCCTCTCTATCTATCTCTCTCTCCCCTATCTCTCTCTTGCCCAACTCTCTTCAAAACAAACATAGTGTAAACATAGGAATTACCCACTTTATAACCACCATCAAAAATTGAATCGTGACCAAGGTACTTTTGAGACAAAGGCACCACCCATGGCTTATCGTTGTTATGTAGGAAATTTTCAACAATATTTCCAAGCATAGCTTTGTTATTAAGCCTGATACTTAGGTTTTTGATATTGAGTTGGTATTACATGCATATATATACATATATAATGTATTAATGTGCACACACAGATATACATAGTGTGGAATCGTAGCGAGCGAGTTACGTTTATAAAACTTACAATTTTACATCCTCTCTCTGATCCTACATAGGATAACGATTTTGTCAACCTTGTTCCATAAGCAAGAATGCGTTAGTTTGCAAGAAAATTCCCTTTTGAGAATCCTACTTCACATCATTCCAATGTCAGGATTCACGATCAAACATGTGAGAAAGAAGGATATAAGGATGTGAGGAGGGAGATGGAGGTGAACGAGAAGCTAGGTGGAGGAGAGAGTGAAATATATAGAAGAGCACAAGATTAGAGAAGAGCTTCATTAGCTATGTAGGGATGTCAAGTGGATGTCTGAATGTCACTTAATTGACCACATCAGCACATTTGTTAAGTTTAACAAATGTTTCATGAGAGAGGGACTAAGGTGACTGATTTTTACCAATTTTAGATTTACTTCTTGTATGGACAAACTTATAAGCATTATGAACTTTCAAAGACAATAGTTACAAGACAGTAGATTTTTACAATAATTACTCCACATTTTCTCATGCTAGAGAGTGAGTATAAGTATTAATAAATAATAATACAAGAAGACTCCATTACAAGACAATAAAACAAATCAAAGATACATCTGAAGTATTCAAAACGTATACAATACCACATAAAACAACCTAATTTGGCACATCTGATCGAAATTGCCTTTTATTACATAAAATTATTTAATATAAAAGTGATGCAAGACAAGAACCGTAACACAAGTACTCAACTATATATATAATGGCCCTTAATAAGATTCAAGCCTACTCAACCCCTAACTTCTTTCTCATTTCTACAATGAAGTTGTAGACCTTGTCTTGGTCTGGAAGAGACTTTGAAACACTCTCTTTCTGCAGGCATCTCTTGGCCCAAGCAATGAACTTGGGGCACTCACTCTCTATGTTGAGGTTGCCAAAGGTCTCATAGGCTTTAAACCAAGTGTAGAATGGAACAAGTGCAATATCCACAAACCCAAGCTTGTCTCCTCCAAAATAGGTCTTGTCTCCCAGCTGTTCCTCCAACAATTTCAGGCAATCTATGAATTCCTTCTTGGCAGCTTCTTGTTCTTCACCTTTTTTGGTCCAAACGTTCTTTCCAACTTCATATATCTGAGTTACATTGAGAATCAACAACATTCAATTAGATGATATCATAAAGTGCAAGAAAGACAAAGAACAAGAGATTCTTATGCCAATTGCAAAAGTAAACAGAGGAATATAAAAAGAAGAACAGATCGAACTTTCAAAAGGAAAAGCAGCTATACCACTTAATTAAGATGATCGAATACTCAAAAAGATTAATTTTTTAATACTAGTTAATTGCGGACAGCAACATGCTAATACACAATAATAATAAAAGTTGCTAGCAACACACAGTGTGATTGGTTTATCTTTTGAAAATTCCGCGCATATTTTTATAAACGTGACACATGCGTTGATTTTTTTAAATATAAATCAATGATATAGTGTGTGTTGAAGTGTATCTTGGTATCCTCATTATAATTAACACTCTTTACTGAAGCATATCAAATTCAATTGAAGTCATGGTAAAGAAAGGTACCTTCTTGTCAACATAATCAGCCCAGAATCTAGCTTGAGCTCTCTGGTAAGGATCAGAAGGCAACAAGGGAGATCGATCATTCCAGACCTCATCAATGTACTGAACAGCAATCAGAGACTCAGCAATGGGTTTACCATTGTGGATGAGAACTGGAATCTTCTTGTGAACCGGGTTCATTTGGAGGAGCAGAGGACTCTTGTTCCACAAGTCCTCTTCTTTGTACTCATACTTGATACCCTTTTCAGCAAGTGCAATTCTAATCCTCATCCCAAATGTACTTGGCCAGAAATCAAGAAGAACCACCTCATCAGCCATGCTTGAGTTTTGAGAAATAACAAATTAAAGAAAGATGAAATAAGAGAAATTATTTGCGATGCTAGAAACAAAGCTAGAGGCGCTTATTTATAGAGTGTGGAGCAAGATATTTTTAATACAGAATGTAAATTATTAATTATTAATATACAATATTTAGTATTGATCGAATCAGAAAACTGGAGCTAGATACTACTAGTATGTTCTACCATATTCCAAGAATTTTCTATAACTGCAAAAATTATTATTAGTCTTAATTATATTTTTCAGTTTTTTTTAATAATAACTAATTAAATTTTTGGTTTAAGTAATCACACAATCGGTAGTCGTCAAACTAATCCTTCGTTCACTGTCAGTGCATTAAGCGATAAGAACCCGATGAGTGAGTTTATTTCATTCACAAAAGTTGAAATTCGAAATCTAAGTGTGCATTAATAATCTTCCAACTTTTTCTTATTTTTTTGGGTTGTCTAAATGACTCATGTGTTACTAACCCACAATTCAATAGACCAATAAAATTGTTTATAAATAAATTAATAAAAAAAATAAAAAAAATGTTAACTCACTTATCTTCAATGCGATTAAATGACGGATCATTTAACCCAAACTTTCTCATAAGTCATTTAGACACCTTCTTTTGAATTACTTTAAATTTTGAAATTTGACAAATTTTCTTAATATAATTCACAGATTATTCTATAAAAGATGGGATGCTTTTTAGCCATTGAATTCTGAATTTTTATTTTGATTTCGAATATCTTAATATTATTATTATCTCTTATTATTATTTATCTTTTTTTTTAAATTATCATTATTTATCTTTTGACTTTTCTCTTTGGCCTCATGCTTTATGCAAAATTGCTAAAGTTCTAGGATCTTCCACGTCGAATGTTTTTTATTCCCAGCATGGATCGTCACAGCTTAAGTCAGCAAACGATTTTTGGTGGGTAAATAGCCAAGTTCGTCCCTGAATGTGTCCACCGCCTTCAACTTCGTCCCTCAACTTTAAAAATGTCACACGTGATCCCTGAATGTGGCAAATCTCCCTCATCAGCGGTCCTTGACGTTAAAAAAGTTCACACCGTTAACGTTCACCCACTCCACCACCACCACCACTCTAAAATCCCAACTCAAAAACCATAAAACAAAAATCCCCAAATTTTCAAAGATGTGAAAGCAAAAAAAAATGGTGTGTTCCAATTATTCGTCCAAAAAATCAGAACCATACCCAGAATCAAACCCTCCGCCACCGCCTCCTTTGACCTCCCTCCTCCTCTCTGTGACTCCATCGCCGCCTCGTTCAAAACCCCCTCAAAAAACGAAGGGTTTTAGGGTATTAAACTTAGTTGATTGCAAAATTATGGGTGAGAGATATGATGATTTTAGGGTTTTGATGAAGGGTTGAATCTTCGAGCCAAAGCTTCAGAGAGAGCAAACCAAGGTCACCGATGGAGTTTAAACGACGTCGTTTTGTGTCCGAAACCCACCCTAACCCAGATATGAGAGAGATCGAGATTGAGGAGATTACTGCGAATAAACTCACCCCCACAAACACCATTAAAAACCCCCAACGGCGGCGATGCGGACATCAGACGATGTGGAGGATCTCAGGCAGTGGAGGAAGACAGATTGGAGCGTGGTCAATTGAGGGAGGGAGTAGGGTTTCACCGATGTAATGAGCCAACTGGGTTTTTTTTCTTTCATTGGATATGTGTTATCCAATTTTTGTTTCTTGTCTCGTAGCTCAGGTGCCTGTGCGGGCTGTTACATTTATTTCTGATGTGTTCTTGTTTAATCCTTATAATTTTATTTTCTGGGTGTTGTTATTGTTGTGTTGTTTCTCTAATTGAAGTTAATTTTATTCTATTTGCCTCTGATATTTTCATATTCGTCTGCAATTATGGTGGGCAAGCATGGTTGTGAACCTGAAATTGGAACCTTGAAGGTGATGGTGGTGGGTAGAGGTAGAGGAAGATGAGGGGAGATTTGCCACACTTCCGTTAACGGTGTGAACTTTTTTAACGTCAAGGACCGCTGATGAGGGAGATTTGACACATTCAGGGATCACGTGTGACATTTTTAAAGTTGAGGGACGAAGTTGAAGGCGGTGGACACATTCAAGGACGAACTTGGCTATTTACCCGATTTTTGGTTGACCATATCTACTCTTTAAAACATTTAATTATAAAAGGATTTGATTGAATAAAACATTAATGAAAATTAAAGTTTAATTTATTATATTTTTCAAATTGAAGGTTTCTGTATTTTTTTGTCTTGATATACTATCTTTTGAAAGAAATTTAATAATTTGCCATTGAAAAAAAATTAAAAGGTCACAGCAAGCTAACTGATGAGAGACTAATTTTTCACTTTTACAATCAATGCACTAAGTGGTAAAAGTTGGTCAAATGAGTTTTTTCATTTATAAAACTAACATTCAAAACTCTAACCAATTTCTTACGGATGAAGTGTTTAACTGTCATATCAACCCATTGATTTTTCTAATTCTCATTTGCCAAAAGTTTTTTTTTATTTTCTGGTGAAAAACATTTTCCTTTTAAAATACCAATCCTTGTTTAAAATAAAATATAAAATCAAACATGGACATGTCAACGGTGATGCGTGATGTAATCAGTTACATCATGTGGTCAAACCTAACTTGGCCTTTCTTTCTTTCAAATTGAAAAATGACAAAATGGTTGTCCGTTTTACTTCCCTTCTTTTTATTTTCTTTCCCGAAAAGGCAAAATAAAGTAATAAATTATTCTTAATTCTCTTACATTTAAAAAAGTTATATGCAAAATGATTTATCCACTTTTTAAAAATTATCCTTACTTAATTTTTTATGAATTTCTTTTTTTTTTTTTTTGGTTATTGGGAGGGACTAAGCCCAGAGAAGCTACAAACGAACCGACCTTGGGTAGGACACACCCATTACATCATACAAAAGTAAATTACTACAAATAGGAGGGGGAGCCTCATGAACATGGTTGCCCAGCTCCAAAGAATGAGCCATGTTGGCCAAGCAATCCGCAACTTGGTTAGCTTCTCGCAGAACATGAAGGCATTTAACCTCCCACTCCTGAAGGAACAAGTCTTTGATCTGAAGAACAAGTGAAGCATAAGGATGGGTCCTCTCACAGCTGCCATTAATCAGAGTAATAGCTACTAAAGAGCCACTCTCAATAATAAGCTTCCTCACCCCACGCTCCCATGCTAACTGGAGCATCGTAAAGATACCCCAAAGCTCACTCCAAAGAACATTAGAACGACCCGGGTTCCGGCTAAAACCAAACATCCATCTACCATTTGAGTCTATACACACCCCCCCCACAAGCAGCAGCTTTTGTGTCTTGTATAACAGAGCCATCAACATTACTCTTGAACCACAACATAGGAGGAGCAGACCAGGCCACCTCAATTTCATGACTATCAAGGCGCGTTGCAGACGGAGACAAGCAACTCAGCCTAGTAGATTCACAAGCTGAAAACTCCACTTGCAAACGCAACGCGGATTCAGCAATACTACGGAGAATAAAAGGAGCACAGTTGAAGACGACATCCACTCGAGCTTTCCAGATAGACCAAAGCAGGAAACCAAAGTCAAAACTCCTTGATGACCCTGCTATCCCAAGCTGATCATGAAGGAAAAATTGCACCCATTCCTTTAAGTCAAGCTGAAGAAAGCGAGGCACGATGTGATGGTCAAGAATTTGGCTCCAAAGTGGCATCACCTCCGAGCAATCCCTGAACAAATGGATGGCAGTCTCATTTGCAGAGTTACAAAGAGGGCAGAGTGGGTCCCCAGACATCCGCGCTTGCCATCTCTTGTGGTTAACCCAAAGGCCATTATTAGCAAGACGCCAAAGGAAGTGGTTAATTTTGTAGGGTCCCTTCCATTGCCAGACATTCTTCCAACCCTGATTATGTTGCTGGACCACCACGGAATCAAACGCTTCGTAAGCAGACTTAGAGGAGAAGCGACCATCATTGGAAAGGTTCTGTTGTTCCTTTGTTGTCATCAATTTTGTTAAAAACAACCTGATGTCCTAGCCGATGTTGTGACATCTGCCTTGATGAAGGCCAGGACATCCGCCCCTGCTGGCATGCAAGTGGGTCCCTTGTGGTTATGCTTTATGGTATGATCTGTGCTTACTTGAAGGTCAAGTAACTGTGTGTTGGGAGCCAGTTGCGGGTTGTTATTATTGAAGCAAATCTGTGATTAAAAAGATTTGTTTCTATTTTTACTTGTTGATCACTCATATCAGATCTTGAAAGATTCTCTGCTGATATGAGTTGGATCAAAGTGTTCTTCAGCCCAAATAAACCCTAGCCGCCTCTGCTGAAGTATATATATTGACAAAGACCTGAAGCTTGAGGTTGATCGAGAGAATTACCTTGAAGATCAAGTGTTCTTAAGAGTGTAAGTTGTTCTTTGTCTTTGTTAGTTGTGAACTCGTCTTTCTCACTGATTCTATAAAGTGAGACTGAGTTCTGTGTTGTGTTTGAGTGTCAAACAAACTCTGTGTTATTGTTGTTCACCAATCACTGTGGCAGTGATTGAGGAAAAGTGAGAGGGGCTCTCATACTTAGGCTGTGGTTCTAAGTAGAATACCACTGGGTAGATTAGGTTAAGAACAATGAACTTTATGTGTTCATGTGGGTCTGTAATACCTAGTTCTTGAGATAGTGGAATTCCTTTTCATTGGGCGAAAGCTAACCAGACGTAGGTGTAGTTTCACCGAACTGGGTTAACAACTTCCTGTGTCTTGTTTCTTTTTAGTTGTTTGTTGTTTTGTGTTCAGGTCTTTCAGTTGTATGATGTTCTAATCGATTGTCCCAGCATCGTGCAGGACATTTGTTCTAAGGGAGCTAGAATTTCAATTGGCATTAGAGCAGGCACCCCTGTTCTGTGTGGGTGAGCTCCAGGGAGATAGTTTCTTGATCTCATGGACAATAAGGAGGGAGGATCGATCAACAGGCCACCAATCCTGGATGGCTCCAATTATGATTACTGGAAGGTTCGAATGATAGCTTTTCTCAAGTCTATTGATATCAAAACTTGGAAGGCTGTTGTCAAAGGCTGGAAGCATCCTGTCAAAGCTCAAGCAGAAGGAAGTACATCTACTCCTGAAGAAAAACCTGAGGATGAATGGAAAGGTGCTGAAGAAGAAGCTTCTCTGGCAAACTCAAAAGCAATGAATGCTATCTTCAATGCTGTGGACAAAAACATGTTTAGATTGATTAATACTTGCACTGTTGCCAAAGATGCTTGGGAGATTTTGAAAACAGCACATGAAGGTACAACCAGGGTGAGGATGTCTAGACTCCAGATGCTTACTACTCGTTTTGAGAACTTGACAATGACAGAAGATGAGACTATTTCTGAATATCACATGCGTGTGCGTGATCTGTCAAATGCTTCATTTGCTCTGGGAGAACCTATGTCAGATGAAAAGCTTGTGAGGAAAATCTTGAGGTCTGTAACCAGCAAGTTTGCAATGAAGGTCACTGCTATTGAAGAAGCTCAAGATATCAGCAGTTTGAAAGTGGATGAGCTGATTGGTTCTCTGCAGACTTATGAGTTAAAGTTGGGTGAAAAACCTGAAAAGAAGACCAAAAGCATTGCTTTTGTATCCAACACCACTGAAGGAGATGATGCTGATAGTGAAAGTGAGAATCTATCTGAAGCTCTGGCTCTTCTTGCTAGAAAATTCAACAGAGCTCTAAGGAAGATAGACAGAAGGACTAGGCCAAATGTCCAGGACATTAAGTCAGACAACTATAAAACCTACAATTCCCAGCGAAAGGTCAAAGAAGAGGACAAATCAGGCCAAGACAAGGGTGTTCAGTGTCATGAATGTGAGGGTTATGGTCACATTAGATCTGAGTGTGCAACCTACTTGAGGATTTGGAAGAGACTTACAAAATCCTACATGTTAAATGGAAGGAAACTTGCAAACATCTGAAGGAGCAAGAAGATGAGATGAAACAAGTTAAGACTGAAAATGAAAACCTAAAGGAGACCATTGATAAACTGCAAGATGATTTGGATAAATGAAACTCAAAATTAAAGGATGTTGAAACTGTTGAAAAAGCCAAGCTTCTGTTAACCATAGCTGATCTTCAAGAGAAAGTAGCTACATTGACAGCCAAACTGGAAAATACCTACAAGTCAGTGCGTATGCTGAATAGTGGATCTAATATGCTTGAAGAGATTCTGGAAGAAACAAGCAAGCAAGGAAAGAGTGTTAAAGGCATTGGTTTCAGTTATCAGTCTGGGAGTAGAGGAAATCAGAAAGCATCAAGGAAGTTTGTAAGAGCTAAAGAAAACTCTGAGTTTAAAAACCCAGAGAACTATCAGATGTCAAGCCCGATGTCACAACATATGCCTCCACATCCTACTACTCAGAAGGCTACTGCTCAAATTCCATGGAGATGTCATTATTGTGGTAGGTTTGGTCACATTAAGCCCTACTGCTTCAAGCTATACGGATATCCTCAGATCCAGAAGGTTCTCAAGACATCTAAGAGAGCTTGGGTACCCAAAGGAGAAGTTTCATGTCTTATAGCACACACATCTTTTAGAGTCTCATCAAGTGAAGACTGGTATTTTGATAGTGGCTGCTCAAAACACATGACTGGGAATAAGGAGTATCTGGAAAATCTCAAGGAATACACCAATAAATCAGTCACCTTTGGAGATGGGGCTAAAGGAAAAATCAAAGGCATTGGGAAGTTGGTAAACACTGGATCTCCTAGTCTGAACAACGTTCTTCTTGTCAAGGGGTTGACAGCAAATCTAATCAGTATAAGTCAGTTGTGTGATCAAGATCTGGATGTGAAGTTTAGCAAGACTGAATGCATGGTTACCACTAGTGATCAAGAGATTGTGATGAGAGGTGTCAGGTCCAAAGACAATTGCTACATGTGGATTCCACAAAAGAAAGCCCAAGTGTCTAGATGTTTGATATCAAAAGTGGATGAGTTGAATCTATGGCACCAACGTTTAGGTCACATCAATCTCAAGAGTATGCAGAAAGTTATCTCTAAAGATGCTGTACGAGGGCTACCAAAACTGAAAATAGATGAAGAAAAGATATGTGGAGAATGCAAGATTGGAAAGCTGACCAAAACATCTCATGCAAAGCTTCAGCATCCAACTACAACAAAAGTCCTTGAACTTCTTCACATGGACTTGATGGGACCCATGCAGGTAGAAAGTCTAGGAGGTAAGAAATATGTTTATGTCTGTGTTGATGATTATTCCAGGTTCACATGGATTGACTTCATGAAGGAAAAATCAGAAACCTTTGACATATTCAGAAGGCTATGTCTGAAACTTCAAACTGAGAAGAATTGCTCTATAGTAAGAATCAGAAGTGATCATGGAAGAGAGTTTGAGAACTCCAAATTCTCTGACTTCTGTGATTCAGAAGGAATAAGCCATGAATTCTCAGCTCCAATTACACCTCAGCAGAATGGAATTGTTGAAAGGAAAAACAGGACTCTTCAAGAATCCACCAGGGTTATGCTTCATGCAAGGAAGATTTCCAACAAGTTCTGGGCAGAAGCCATGAACACAGCCTGTTACATTCACAATAGAGTAACCATTAGAGCTGAAACCACAGTCACTCTATATGAACTCTGGAAAGGAAGGAAGCCAACTGTGAAACACTTTCATATCTTTGGGAGTAAATGTTATATTCTGGCTGATCGTGAACAAAGAAGAAAGCTAGATCCTAAGAGTGATGAAGGAATTTTCATGGGATACTCTACAAACAGCAAAGCTTACAGAGTGTACAATTCCCGAACAAAGGTAATGATGGAATCTGTAAATGTCTCTATTGATGATCAACCAAATGAAAGAGAAGACACTGGTGCAACCGAAGATGATGATGGTCCACATGTCACAGCCGATGTCCCAACTATTGACCTCGACATTGAATCAGAAACCAGTTCTGATGAGCAAGATCACCAGATGACCCCTGCAAATAAAGCTCCATCGATCAGAATTCAAAAGAATCATCCTCAAGAGAATATTATTGGTGACCTCAAAGAAGGAGTTACTACCAGGGCTAGAAGCTACATTGCTCATGAATGTTTTATATCCAAGGTAGAACCCAAGAATGTCAAGGAGGCTCTGACAGATGAATACTGGATAAATGCTATGCAAGAAGAACTTGATCAATTCAGAAGAAATGAAGTATGGGATCTCATTCCTAGGCCTGAGGGAGTAAACATCATAGGAACCAAGTGGATTTTCAAGAACAAGTCAGATGAGAATGGTGTAGTAACTAGAAACAAAGCAAGACTGGTGGCTCAAGGATATACTCAGATTGAAGGAGTAGACTTTGATGAAACCTTTGCTCCAGTGGCTAGATTGGAATCCATAAGACTTTTGCTTGGTGTTGCTTGTCTTTTGAAGTTCAGATTATTCCAAATGGATGTTAAAAGTGCCTTTCTAAATGGTTATCTGAATGAGGAAGTTTATGTTGAACAGCCAAAGGGATTCACAGATCCACATCATCCTGAACATGTCTACAAACTCAAGAAAGCCCTGTATGGATTAAAACAGGCTCCTAGAGCTTGGTATGAACGCCTTACAGAGTTTCTGGTGAGCAATGGTTATTGCAAGGGAGGAATAGACAAGACATTATTTGTGAAAAATGAAAGAGGAAAACTCATGATTGCACAGATATATGTTGATGATATTGTGTTTGGTGGGATGTCGAACACGATGGTGGAACATTTTGTCCAACAAATGAAGTCAGAGTTTGAGATGAGCTTAGTTGGTGAATTGAACTATTTTCTGGGACTTCAGATCAAACAAATGGAAGACTCAATGTTTATTTCCCAGAGTAAGTATGCTAGGGGCATCATCAAGAAATTTGGACTTGAAAAATCTGGACATAAAAGGACTCCTGCCGCTACACATATCAAGCTGTCTAAAGACAATCAGGGAGAGGATGTTGATCAAAGCTTATATAGAAGCATGATTGGAAGCTTGTTGTACCTCACTGCTAGCAGACCTGACATTACCTTTGCTGTTGGTGCTTGTGCAAGATATCAAGCTGCTCCAAAGACCAGTCATCTCTTACAAGTGAAAAGAATCATTAAGTACATAAATGGTACTTGTGACTATGGGATTCTTTATACAAATGATACTAATTCTTCTCTTGTAGGGTATTGTGATGCAGATTGGGCAGGGAGTGCTGATGATAGAAAGAGTACATCTGGAGGGTGTTTCTTCTTTGGAAACAACTTAATTTCTTGGTTTAGCAAGAAGCAAAACTGCGTGTCTTTATCCACAGCTGAAGCTGAATATATAGCTGCTGGAAGCAGTTGTACTCAGCTTATTTGGATGAAGCAGATGCTCAAGGAATACGAAGTTGAGCAAGATGTCATGACATTGTACTGTGACAATTTGAGTGCTATCAATATTGCCAAGAACCCTATACAACATAGCAGAACCAAACACATAGATATCAGACATCACTTCATCAGGGAATTAGTGGAGGATAAAATTGTTACTTTGGAACATGTCCCCACAGAGAGACAATTGGCTGACATCTTTACCAAACCCTTAGATGCTGCTACATTTGACAAATTAAGAGGAAATCTTGGGATTTGCCTCTTCGAAGAAGCATAGCAATTAAAGCCCTTTTTCTGTCTAACGGCTAGTTTCCTCGTAACTACCATTAACTGCCGTTGTGACATCATTGCTTCCTTCTCACTCAACTGCTATATAATCATCACCAATGACTTCATCACATTCTCACCACAAGTTGCCAATCTTGCTCTAACAATTTCTGATTCTCATCACTTACATTTCTCTCAATTTCTTGTTTTTGTTCGTTTGCTTTACCAGTTCATCATGTCTTCAAGCAAGAAAGAGTCTGTGAAAGGAAAGATAGAGAGAACTGCTGGTGGTGCTAGGGTTATGGGTTTGCACACAAGTTCTTCCTCTCAATCTAAGAAGAACTCAAGAACTCCTTCCAAGAAGCACTACAAGTCTCGTGCAACCCCAATGCAAAACCCAGAAGCCCCTGTGCCTGAGGAAGTCTCCAATACTTCTGTCTCTGCAAATGTTGAAGACGATGTCGCGACATTGTCTGATAAGCCTGCCAAGGAAGTTTCACTCTCAAAGGATTCTTCCTCTTCATCCAAGAGTTCTGATTCCAAGGCTGCAAACTCAATGGATGTCTTGTCAGAGGAATCGATGAAGACCCCTCCCATTGTTCATGATGTCTCTGATGATGAAGATTCAGAGGATGTGCCTCTGGCGAGTGTTGCTGCCAGAATGCTTAAGCGAAGAAGAGCATCTGTTGAAGAAATCCCTGTTGTCAAGAAGAAGAAAACCAAGATCCCTACTGGATCTTCAAAATCAAGGGCAACCGATGCGTCACGGAAAGGCAAGCAGAAAGCTGTGGAATCATCAGGGAAGAAAGCCAAGAAGACTACTGGGAAAAAGCATAAAGGTTCCAGAATCGATTTGGAGACTGAATCAAATGTTGAAGGCGATGTCCTGGACATCACTGCCTCTGAGAAGAAAATGTTCTCTGGTAAGCGTATTCCCTCAGATATTCCTAATGTTCCTCTAGATAATGTGTCTATTCATGCTCCAGAAAATGCCTTCAAATGGAAATATGTCTATCAAAGACGTGTTGCTAAAGAAAGGGAGATTGATTCTGATGTGTTAGCCTGCAAAGAGATCATTGCCTTGATAGCAAAAGCAGGGTTGAGGCAGACTGTGATGAACATAGGAAAATGTTATGACAAGCTTGTGAAGGAATTTATTGTCAATCTCTCTGATGATGTTAATAATTCTGTCAGTCCTGAATTCAGGAAAGTTTTTGTCAGGGGTAAGTGTGTGAATTTCTCTCCTGCTATCATCAACCAAACCCTTGGAAGAAGTGTGGTTGAATTTGTTGAAGAAGAACTTTCTCTGGATACGGTTGCTGAGGAATTGACTGCTGGAAGAGTAAAGAAGTGGCCTGCTAAGAAGCTTCTGTCAACTGGGGTTCTGAGTGTGAAGTATGCTATTTTGAATAGGATTGGAGTGGTGAATTGGGTTCCCTCTAACCATACTTCTGCTGTTTCTGCTATGCTTGCCAAGCTTCTCTATCGCATTGGGACTGAAATTGCTTATGACTTTGGCAACTTTGTGTTTTCCCAAACTTTGAAGCATGCAGATACATGTGCAGTGAAACTCCCCATCTCTTTTCCTTCTTTACTGACTGCTATTATTCTGAAACAACATCCTAATATCCTCACTGTTGATGATGTTCCTGTGCCCAAAGGCCCTCCCATCACCTTGGACCAACGGTTGTTCCTGGACCCTCATGTCCTAGACATTGATCTACCATCCAGTAGGACATCTGTTCCTGCCTCTATGTCTGCCTCAGGCACTCACAGTGTCATTGCTGAACTTGAGGCCATTTCCAAGGAACTTCAAGAGACGATCAGGATTGCTGCTGCTAGGAAGATTAAGGTGGATGCTCTCATTCAAACTCTCCAGGGGGAAGTTGGTCGAGAGGGTGAGCATGCAGCTGATGCTGAGAGGGAAGGATCTGCAGAAAATGATGAGGAACACTATTTTTAGTTGGCCTTGGTTAAATTCTTTCCATCTTTGCCCAATTTGTGCTAAAAAGGGGGAGTAGTAGTTTGTTGTGGTTTGTTTTTTTTGAAGACTTGGTATTCTGGTTATGTTATGTAATAAGTATGCAGCTTTGTCAAGACAAGACCAGTTCAGGAGATATTTTATGTTCAAGTGTTCAAGTGCTACAAGCTAGCTTCTGTTCAAGTAGTACCAAGTGTGCTTGCTTAGTTTGTACTGTGTTGCATATGGGTTCTATATACTTTATGCAGTGTTTATTTGGATGCATCTTTTGAGGGGGAGTTCCTCCATGTTTTGGCTGTTGTGGATGCATTGGTTTGAGGGGGAGTATTTCTGCTGCTGACTCTGATGATTTTGATATTTTTTCCCTCTCTGGTAGTGAAGTTGTTTTTAGTCAAAATTTGACAAAGGGGGAGATTGTTGTTCCTTTGTTGTCATCAATTTTGTTAAAAACAACCTGATGTCCTAGCCGATGTTGTGACATCTGCCTTGATGAAGGCCAGGACATCCGCCCCTGCTGGCATGCAAGTGGGTCCCTTGTGGTTATGCTTTATGGTATGATCTGTGCTTACTTGAAGGTCAAGTAACTGTGTGTTGGGAGCCAGTTGCGGGTTGTTATTGTTGAAGCAAATCTGTGATTAAAAAGATTTGTTTCTATTTTTACTTGTTGATCACTCATATCAGATCTTGAAAGATTCTCTGCTGATATGAGTTGGATCAAAGTGTTCTTCAGCCCAAATAAACCCTAGCCGCCTCTGCTGAAGTATATATATTGACAAAGACCTGAAGCTTGAGGTTGATCGAGAGAATTACCTTGAAGATCAAGTGTTCTTAAGAGTGTAAGTTGTTCTTTGTCTTTGTTAGTTGTGAACTCGTCTTGCTCACTGATTCTATAAAGTGAGACTGAGTTCTGTGTTGTGTTTGAGTGTCAAACAAACTCTGTGTTATTGTTGTTCACCAATCACTGTGGCAGTGATTGAGGAAAAGTGAGAGGGGCTCTCATACTTAGGCTGTGGTTCTAAGTAGAATACCACTGGGTAGATTAGGTTAAGAACAATGAACTTTATGTGTTCATGTGGGTCTGTAATACCTAGTTCTTGAGATAGTGGAATTCCTTTTCATTGGGCGAAAGCTAACCAGACGTAGGTGTAGTTTCACCGAACTGGGTTAACAACTTCCTGTGTCTTGTTTCTTTTTAGTTGTTTGTTGTTTTGTGTTCAGGTCTTTCAGTTGTATGATGTTCTAATCGATTGTCCCAGCATCGTGCAGGACATTTGTTCTAAGGGATCTAGAATTTCAGGTTCCAACAAATGCGGTCTGGTCCAATGTTAGTTGCCGGAGGAGGCATGGCAACAATCTCTGAGAATAAATCAGGCGGAATGAGGTTCTGGAAGAGAGCAAATCTCCACAACCCGCGATCAAAGTCAAAATAATCCGCCACAGACTTGATAGCATCGACGGGTGAAATTTCTGATATGGCACAATTAATCAAGATAGAGCCTGAGAAAACCCAAGAGTCATACCAGAAACGAACGGAGGAACCACTACCAATTCTCCAACGAAGGTTTTTATCCACATCCGGCCAAGTAACTCTAATAGCACGCCAAACATGAGACTCACGACTCTTACGTTGCACCACTGGGAAATGATCAGTACCACACGAATACTTACCACGAAGAACCCTAGCCCAAAGCGCATCTGGGGTCGATACCAAACCCCAACCAAGCTTCATAACAAGAGACTTATTAAAATCATGCATCCTGCGGAGGCCTAGACCACCATTCTGCTTAGGGCAACAGAGCTTGGCCCATGCAATAGAGTGAGCACCATTAGGTCTATCCGTGGAACCCCAGATGAAATCTCTCTGAATTTTTTCAAGTTTACCACACACTGTCTTAGGCAGAAGACAAGTTTGCATACTATATGTACGGAGGGCAGCAATAACAGATTTAGTGAGAGTAACCCTACCTGCAAAGTTTAACATCTGGGATCTCCAAGATGAGAGACGAGTCTGAGTTCTATCAAGAATATACTGGTAGCTAGAGGAGGTCACCCTCTTATGGGCTAGAGGGACTCCCAGATATTTACCCAAATCAGACGTCAGGGAAATTCCTGATAGATCCGAGAGCTGTCTAGACACTGCTGACCCCACGTTCTTGGAAATCATCAAGCGAGTCTTGGGGATACTAACTTTCATCCCTGAAGCACTACAGAAACCATTCAGGCACCCCATAATGCACTCCATTTGGTCCAAAGTAGCTTCACCAAAGAGAAGGAGATCATCTGCAAAGAAAAGATGAGAGATAGGTGGTCCATTCCTTGAGAGCTTAATTGGTTTCCAAGCTCCAGAAGACACTGCATCACCAATACTATGGGCCAGTCTTTCCATGCAGAGGACGAAAAGATAAGGGGATAGGGGGTCTCCTTGTCTCAAGCCTCGTTGAGGGGTGAAAGAAGACGATCTACCCCCATTAAACGCAACCTAGAACCTGCAAGAAGAGACACAAGACATAATCAAACTGCATAAGTGATCTCCAAGACCAACCAGTCTTAAAGTCTCATGCAAGAAAGACCAATTCAATCTATCATATGCTTTTTCCAGGTCCACCTTAATCGCAATCCATCCAAGTCTCCTTTTCAAGAAGCGCATGGAGTGGAAAACCTCTTGGGCAATAACAATGTTGTCAGAACTATGTCTTCCCGGAACAAAGCTACACTGGTTAGGTGAAACAAGATCCCCCATAATCCTTCTCAATCTATTAGTGATCATTTTGGTGACAGTTTTATAGATCACGTTACATAGAGAGATCGGACGATACTGAGTAATACGCTCGGGGGCATCAACCTTGGGCACAAGAACCAGGAGCGTGTCATTCACCAAGCTAACTTGGGAAGAGTCGTCAAAGCAATGGAGAACAAATCTGGTCACCGTGTCCCCCACATGCTCCCACTGAGATTGGAAGAACACGGCCTGAAGGCCATCAGGACCAGGCGCTTTCAACGGGCCCATACTAAAGATAGCATCCTTAACCTCTGCACCACTAAACCCAGCCTGGATGAAATTCATTGCCCTAACTGAGATAGCTGGGAACGTACACGAGGTGGAGAGAGAAGACGCCCCACCCTCATCCATAAAGCCATGGCGGAAAAAATTGACTGTATAGTCCTGGAGCACATCAAAATCAGTTAACAAGTTACCATTTTCATCAATGAGTGCTTCAATCTTATTCCTCTTGCGACGGATAAGAGTAGCTGTGTGGAAAAATTTCGAATTCCTGTCCCCAAATTGGAACCAGAGGCATCTTGATTTTTGGGCCCAAAATAATTCCTCCTGTAGCAGAACAGTATGGTATTCTTTCCATAGTTTCTTCTGTAAGTTATCCAATCCACGATCAAAGGCCATGTTGAGGCGATTGTTCACCCCCTCCAGACGTTTCATGATGCGCCGCTTCCTATGGAAGATTTGGCCGAAGACATCATCATTCCAGGTGACAGCAGCATTCCTGAATTTGTCAACATTCGATACCCAATCCTCCCCTGGATCCCAAGAGTCAGCCATTAACCTGGGGAAGTCTTCATGAGTGAGCCATCCAGCTTGAAACCGGAAAGGCCTTGAGAAAGCACGATGATCAACAATCCCGGACACAGCAAGCAAGAGAGGCTTGTGGTCAGATTTCAACTGAGGGAGATGGAGCACCACTGATTCAGGAAAAGTATGGAGCCACTGAGGGTTACACACTCCTCTATCAATCCTTTCTTTCACCCCTCTACCCTCCCAAGTAAAGGGAGGGCCTTTAAAACCCATGTCTGACAACCCACAGGAGAAGAGACAAGATATAAATTTTTGCATGGACTGAAGATTTAAACCGGCACCACCACACTTGTCTGAAGCTTCCTGGTAGGCATTAAAGTCTCCAATAGCGATCCAAGGGGTATCCGGAGCCGGAGTGGTAGACACAAGATTGGCCCAGAGGGTATCACGCATGCTAGCTTGAGGACTACCATAAACAAAGGTAGCCAAAGCCACCTCAGAATTATCAAGGAAGAAGACTTTGGTATGAACATACTGGCGGTGAGAGACTAAGATATCCAACCTAAGAACATTAGTATCCCAGAACAGCCAAATGCCCCCAGAAAACCCAACCGCATCCTCAATGTGGATACCTTGGAAGTCAAGCTTCCTAGCAAGAGCCTTAGCTTTGGCACCACTTACCCTAGTTTCAAAGAGGGCAACACAGGAGATAGAATGTCTACTGACAAGGTCCTTCATTAACAGAGGGAAACCTTTAGCACCCGCACCTCTAACATTCCAACATAAAAAATTCATCATCATAAACACCGGAGTGAGGGGGGACAAGAGCCACAACACTAAGTTGTGCGTTTGGAAGAGCCTGGGGACAGGCTTCTCTCCCGTTCACGCCGGAACTCGTCCACATCACCACCAAACAAATAGTCCTTGGTTTGAGATTTCTTCTCTTTACTGAGGATGCCTCCAAGAATCACTGGACGGGCAGCCACTGGGGGAGAATTAGAATTAATAATCGCACCAGAGCCCTTCCCACGTGCTCTCTTTTTTACAGAATTTAGGGAATTGGAGGTTTCCTGGTGAACAGTGCTAGTTTTGTTCACTCCCATGCCAGCTGCGGACCCCACATGTTGGTCCTTGCCACCTGGACAATTCATCGTGGCTGTCACATTAATATCCAAAGGAATATCCAGTGCACTAATTGTAGGAGCATCTGCCACCTTAATGTTCACATTATTCTCCAACAGTTGTTGACTAGTAGGTCCATTCTCAATCATGGGCTCATCATTGATTGCTATCACCTCATCAACATCTAGGGAATTCTCCACATTTTTAGCGTTACTGGACTCCCCCTGATTCCGCAGAGCATCAAACCTGGAGCCATTATTCAAATTCGAATTAGACCCCTTAATTAGGCCCTTAGATTTCGCCTGATTCCCTCCTTTCCTTTTTTCTTTCTTCACGATCATCCAATCGCCGAACGTGTAAGACCCAAGTTTTTAAGCTTAGAATAAGTGGAAGAGATTTCCATTTACGATTAGGCTTGATGTATCGTGAAAGGAAACCTGAACAAGAGTTTACCAAATGAAATAAATTTATGAAGGAGAAAGTTCAGGAAAAGTCAAAGGATCGTATCGAAGTCGATAAAAGTTATAGCACGATCGTTATACGCTTAAACCTAGGTCAGAAACCCTAATATATAGCTAATTTTCATTTATAGGCACGATGGAAGTTAATTCCAAAAATCTTCAGAGAAATGTTAGAACTTCTCTTTTTCCATATATCACAATCGTTTCGAGGCGAAACTCTAGGATCTACGAACGTCCGATTCCAATCATCGGAAGTTTGCCGAAACCGAAACCCTGGTATTTCAAAACCCTAGAAATTCTTGACAATGAAGACTTTTTCTATTCAGAGCTTCAAATGAATATTCCACTCGCGTACACCCATTTCTCTTGATGATTTCAATCTTTCTTCAGAAGGAAGTTTTCCATTCCGACATTCGATGCAAAAAGCAACTTATCGGGTAAAATAGTTTTATACCGACTATGCATTAGTTGCCAAAAATACAAGGAGACATCTTTTTAGTTTTGGAATTCTTTCGCCGAAACATATCCTAGAATTCACGGAGAATGACGCCGGAAAAATCAGATTCGCGAAACTTTCATTTTCCCGCGAATTTCCATCATCTATATGTAGCAAACAAGTGAGAAAAAAACACAAAACTCCTCCATTTTCTCTCCTCAAGGCCGCGAGTTCATCCAAGGAAGAAGGAAGAAGAATTTTCTTCATTTCTTGCTTGATCGTTGATCCGTTAGTTGCTGCTTCAAGGTTTCGAGGTATAGTCGCTAATCCTTACCTCTGATCGCTTTTTCCATAGCTTTTCTGTAGACTTTTCTGAGCTGATAGTTTATGGGTTTTTGCAAAACTATCCTGAATCTTTCATTTCTGATTCTAAACCTCTTCTATATGTGCCCAAGATCACTTCTGCCGGATTAGATTTTCCGTTATGTCGCCGGAATTCCGCCGGAATCAATTTTAGCCTTAAATACCCATTTTTGGAGTTTTTGAGGTAAAGCTTCAACCTTTAGGCTAAAAACTATCGCCTTAGCTTAGTGTTAGTAGGATTAGTTGTCATAAACGTCGTTAGTAACGTCCCTGCAAAATTTGGTTTTTGGGATTTCAGTTTTGAAATTTCTAAGTTAAAAATCATGACCAAAATACCCCTGCGACAGTTTTTGATCCGATAATTTTTCCGAGTTCAGAATACCCTTAGTTACGGCTAATGAAAGCATAGGAACCAAGTTTGATCGAAGAAAAATCGAGCCCCACAATTGTGAAAAGTGGCCGAGCCCTATAGGGGAGGATGGGGAAAATTCCTTTTCCGAAAAATTGTCCTTTCGCGCTAGATTATCGTACCTCGGAGTATGAACTACTTCGTGTAACCTTAGTGAGCATTGATAGCTTAGTTTCCGATAGATTTTGATAGAATTCTGTGGTTTTACTTTAAAGGTTCTTTTGAAGAATTTCCTGAAGATCAAGGAGCTCATTGTGAAGGAACGTTTGAGGAGAACGCTGGAATAACTAGAGGTAAGGGCAACTTACCTTACTAGCTAATGCTTTAGGTGTCGACGCATTCGACTTGATTTACTGTTTATGCACTTTTTTGTGTATGATTGGGAAAATGTTTTCTGAAGCTTCGGCTGACAATGTAGATGATGCATCTACTACTATGTTTTTGAGATTGACATACATGCTATGTGCTATGTGGGTAATCTAGGATGTGTGGTGCATGATTTATATGCTAAGTGCTACGTGTTTAGTCTGAGATGTATTGTTATATGACATGTTTGATGACGGTGATGATTTAAACTAGGTCTTGTACTCATATCTGTGATTCTGAGTAGTGAGAATAGCGGGCAGGTCATGCCGATTTTATTTTGAGAGTTTTGAGAAAGTTCGATAGGACGAATGAGATTCGGGCCTTGTTATGGTGTTTATGGATCGAGACATTCTCTGGAGTCATTTGGGATTTGGAGATCCCGGGAACTTATAAGATTCGCGATAAGATTAAAAGGATCTCATTTTGTAAAGAAAACTCATAAGACATTAAACAACCTCTAAAATCTTCAAATAATGATAATAAACTCGAAAGGAAGCTTAGGATGAAGATCTTAGTTTTGGAAAACGAGAAGTGTCGTCGGATCCAAGTGTTGAGAAAGTTGAGAAGTTTTGAGTATGTTGATACTCTTGTGCTGTGGGAGCAGTTATGTCGTTGGGCTATCCGAGGGATAAGCCGGGAGACTGATAGTTTTCGAGTATGTCGATACTCTTTGCTCGCTGAGCAGCTTTTGACCATCGGATGGAGATGAGTCGGATGATTCGAGGAATCATCATGAGTTAAGTTTATGCCTTCGGGTACAGTTTATGCCTTCGGGTACAGTTATGCCTTCGGGTACAGTTTATGCCTTCGGGTACAGTTTATGCCTTCGGGTACAGTTATGCTTTCGGGTACAGTTTATGCCTTCGGGTACAGTTTATGCCTTCGGGTACAGTTTATACCTTCGGGTAATTCGGACATCGACGGGGGATACGATCGACCGTGAGGTTAGGATCGACCTGTTGATTGTCGGGCATAGCGGAGGGAAAAGTCGACCCGCAGGGTTAGGACTGATCCGGCTATGTCAAGGTTGTAAGTGACACTCGGGGTGTTACATTGTGGTATCAGAGCTTGTCGAGTCTTTCGGGAGTTGTTGGGGAATAGGTCTTCTGTGCTAGGTTGTGTGACTCTGCAAAGAGTGAAAATTGATTGTCTGCAAGCGATTTTTCGCTTTGAATTGATTGAAGTTATTGCTTAATCATACTGTATAGTTGTGCCAGAGACTATCTTGTGATAAGTACCAACTGTTTGTTTAACTAAGCATATGATGGTAAGCCCTGACCGAATGGCTTAACTATAGAAGTTACACGAGGTTTAGAATAACCCACTAAGCCTAGAAAGTAGTATTGCGCCGATGCGATTATAAGGAAGGTAGAAGCCGAAGAATGAATCTCAGAGAGATTCCTCATGGATAGTATACGTATGATGTCGAGGGTGTGTAGTTCCGTAGCGACATCACTGAAGATTTATCATCAGGGTGTATGTGACCACTAGATGATAGGAAACTCATTGACTGTTCCAGTGGGCTTTTTCTAGATTTCCACCTTCGATGTATTAGGCCTGATCAACTTAATATTGAGGGGGTGATATTCAGAATCACAGCTGGCTATGGACTTTGATAGAAGGATTGGTAAGATTAACTTGAGTTGATCGAAGATTAGTTGAGTTTGGGAGGAAAAGGTTCTCATTAAGTATAAGTTCTCTTGCGAAGGAGATATAGTTTGAAGAAATGGATATTCATTTAGGAAGCATTGAAGAATTAACGGACATTAGAGGTCCAAACTTGGTGAAGGTTCAGGTTTTAAGTCTATGAATTGTTGTCTTAAGTTTCTAGGACTCGAAGTTGGTTAGAATTTGATAGAGAGATTAAGAAGTTGATTGACGAGATGGTGATCAAGTTACAGAAAAGGGAAGTGTTAGTATTAAGATGAACACTTGAGGTTGTCATATTTGGACAAGTTGCTTAAAGTCTAAGAGTGAATGAAACTTGTTATGGATTTCGGTGATACAAGCTAGAGATTAGCGAGTGAATTTTGCTAAGTGGAATGAGAATCTTAGGGTAAAGATTGACTTCAGAAGCTGGAGATCATATTCGAGTAAGAGTTTTAGTGGTGTTATCATTGATGATGGTAGTTAAACCTCGGCAAGTTGAAAGATGATATGTCTGTTGAGACGCCGTTGGTCAACATTGAGACTAGAAGAGTGAAACAATCGAAGGGAAAGCAGAGTGCTTTAGTAAGAGTTATTTGGAACAAAGACACAGACGATGCCATATGGGAGTTAGAGGAAAAGATCAAGAACAATAGTCAGAGCTTTTACTGAACCCTAAGTTTCGAGGACGAAACTTTCTTTTTGGAGGGTAGTAATGTAAGACCCAAGTTTTTAAGCTTAGAATAAGTGGAAGAGATTTCCATTTACGATTAGGCTTGATGTATCGTGAAAGGAAACCTGAACAAGAGTTTACCAAATGAAATAAATTTATGAAGGAGAAAGTTCAGGAAAAGTCAAAGGATCGTATCGAAGTCGATAAAAGTTATAGCACGATCGTTATACGCTTAAACCTAGGTCAGAAACCCTAATATATAGCTAATTTTCATTTATAGGCACGATGGAAGTTAATTCCAAAAATCTTTAGAGAAATGTTAGAACTTCTCTTTTTCCATATATCACAATCGTTTCGAGGCGAAACTCTAGGATCTACGAACGTCCGATTCCAATCATCGGAAGTTTGCCGAAACCGAAACCCTGGTATTTCAAAACCCTAGAAATTCTTGACAATGAAGACTTTTTCTATTCAGAGCTTCAAATGAATATTCCACTCGCGTACACCCATTTCTCTTGATGATTTCAATCTTTCTTCAGAAGGAAGTTTTCCATTCCGACATTCGATGCAAAAAGCAACTTATCGGGTAAAATAGTTTTATACCGACTATGCATTAGTTGCCAAAAATACAAGGAGACATCTTTTTAGTTTTGGAATTCTTTCGCCGAAACATATCCTAGAATTCACGGAGAATGACGCCGGAAAAATCAGATTCGCGAAACTTTCATTTTCCCGCGAATTTCCATCTTCTATATGTAGCAAACAAGTGAGAAAAAAACACAAAACTCCTCCATTTTCTCTCCTCAAGGCCGCGAGTTCATCCAAGGAAGAAGGAAGAAGAATTTTCTTCATTTCTTGCTTGATCGTTGATCCGTTAGTTGCTGCTTCAAGGTTTCGAGGTATAGTCGCTAATCCTTACCTCTGATCGCTTTTTCCATAGCTTTTCTGTAGACTTTTCTGAGCTGATAGTTTATGGGTTTTTGCAAAACTATCCTGAATCTTTCATTTCTGATTCTAAACCTCTTCTATATGTGCCCAAGATCACTTCTGCCGGATTAGATTTTCCGTTATGTCGCCGGAATTCCGCCGGAATCAATTTTTGCCTTAAATACCCATTTTTGGAGTTTTTGAGGTAAAGCTTCAACCTTTAGGCTAAAAACTATCGCCTTAGCTTAGTGTTAGTAGGATTAGTTGTCATAAACGTCGTTAGTAACGTCCCTGCAAAATTTGGTTTTTGGGATTTCAGTTTTGAAATTTCTAAGTTAAAAATCATGACCAAAATACCCCTGCGACAGTTTTTGATCCGATAATTTTTTCGAGTTCAGAATACCCTTAGTTACGGCTATTGAAAGCATAGGAACCAAGTTTGATCGAAGAAAAATCGAGCCCCACAATTGTGAAAAGTGGCCGAGCCCTATAGGGGAGGAGGGGGAAAATTCCTTTTCCGAAAACTTGTCCTTTCGCGCTAGATTATCGTACCTCGGAGTATGAACTACTTCGTGTAACCTTAGTGAGCATTGATAGCTTAGTTTCCGATAGATTTTGATAGAATTCTGTGGTTTTACTTTAAAGGTTCTTTTGAAGAATTTCCTGAAGATCAAGGAGCTCATTGTGAAGGAACGTTTGAGGAGAACGCTGGAATAACTAGAGGTAAGGGCAACTTACCTTACTAGCTAATGCTTTAGGTGTCGACGCATTCGACTTGATTTACTGTTTATGCACTTGTTTGTGTATGATTGGGAAAATGTTTTCTGAGGCTTCGGCTGACAATGTAGATGATGCATCTACTACTATGTTTTTGAGATTGACATACATGCTATGTGCTATGTGGGTAATCTAGGATGTGTGGTGCATGATTTATATGCTAAGTGCTACGTGTTTAGTCTGAGATGTATTGTTATATGACATGTTTGATGACGGTGATGATTTAAACTAGGTCTTGTACTCATATCTGTGATTCTGAGTAGTGAGAATAGCGGGCAGGTCATGCCGATTTTATTTTGAGAGTTTTGAGAAAGTTCGATAGGACGAATGAGATTCGGGCCTTGTTATGGTGTTTATGGATCGAGACATTCTCTGGAGTCATTTGGGATTTGGAGATCCCGGGAACTTATAAGATTCGCGATAAGATTAAAAGGATCTCATTTTGTAAAGAAAACTCATAAGACATTAAACAACCTCTAAAATCTTCAAATAATGATAATAAACTCGAAAGGAAGCTTAGGATGAAGATCTTAGTTTTGGAAAACGAGAAGTGTCGTCGGATCCAAGTGTTGAGAAAGTTGAGAAGTTTTGAGTATGTTTATACTCTTGTGCTGTGGGAGCAGTTATGTCGTTGGGCTATCCGAGGGATAAGCCGGGAGACTGATAGTTTTCGAGTATGTCGATACTCTTTGCTCGCTGAGCAGCTTTTGACCATCGGATGGAGATGAGTCGGATGATTCGAGGAATCATCATGAGTTAAGTTTATGCCTTCGGGTACAGTTATGCCTTCGGGTACAGTTTATGCCTTCGGGTACAGTTATGCCTTCGGGTACAGTTTATGCCTTCGGGTACAGTTTATACCTTCGGGTAATTTGGACATCGACGGGGGATATGATCGACCGTGAGGTTAGGATCGACCTGTTGATTGTCGGGCATAGCGGAGGGAAAAGTCGACCCGCAGGGTTAGGACTGATCCGGCTATGTCAAGGTTGTAAGTGACACTCGGGGGTTATGGTCGACACAATGCCAGTGTTAGGACCGACTCAAACGTGCCCAGCCTACTCTTTCCGGAATCGTCGAGATTGACGTTGCATTGACATATCATGCACTCTAATTATATTCGTTGGGGATTTGGATGAGTAGATGTTAATAAATATCGTATGTGCTTTGATGATTGAATTGTACTAGAGATTTGATAACATGCTATGTTTAAACCTTAGGGTAGACAATGCAGAACTTATATGTATATAGACAACATATATATATATACCCCTTATACTTTATCTGGTGTCTTGTATTCTCTATCCTATATTCCGTAAGTTGACCCTTGCACGTGCTACCTGTGTTTGGGGGGCTATGTATGCCCTTTTTGTCAGATGTCGTTGGTGGATTCTTCCGTGATTCCTCGTCGTTCGGGGAAGACCCGGAGCGAAATGACTACTATTGAGCCTTCGACGTGGACCCGGACTTCATGCATGACCAGATGGGAGTCGATGATGGAAGTATGGGGGATGGGTGATTAGAGTCTATTAAGGTTGGGTGTTAGTGTCCTAGCTCTGACTTATTCTTATTTTTGAGGGCTTGTGTTGCTGACACTTGACCTAACATTTTGGGATTGTACATTTTGCCTACGGGCGTTACACTTTTCTACTTTCCGTCATTGGAGGTTACTCGTGACGAGGTCTCTATTTACAGCGGGGGATGCTATATATATTGTATATTAGTTCTGTTGCCTTTCGCATTTGGGTTTTATTTAATTCAGTCTTGTCTTAGTTATTATCAAAAAAAAAATATTTACGTTTTTCCGCATTAAGTTTACTTTTGGTTACTAAAGTGACGCCACCGAAATCGGGGTGTTACAGAACGGCTGTGGTTCCACCGCCGGGGACGGGGACACCGGCTGAGCCACCGTGTTCTCCCCCTGGGTAGCCACCACACCTTGGGCTAAGTTAGCGAGCGGGCATTTTTCCTGGCGGTGACCAAACCTACCGCAATGGAAACAGATCAGATTCAAGCCTTCATATTCCACATTGTAGGTTTGATCATTCATGGTGAACTTTGCTACTAGTGCTTTCCTAAGATCAACCTCCACACAAATTCTCGCAAAACGGCAGCGTTCATTGCCAATATTGGACTGCCCACCATCCTTAGCTACTTTCATGGTATGGTCATCAATCCTCACCATGCGACCCAAGTTGTTTCCAATTCGCCAGAGGAAACACTTGCCATAAAATTCAACAGGGAATTTAGGGATGCGAACCCAGACAGCAACCTTCCCTGGGATCCCCTCCTCCGGCACAAAACCTGGCTTCCATTGTTGGATGACTAGGTAGTGTCCCATTATCACCCAAGGGCCACCGTTGAACACATGGCCATAGTCTGCAGCATTACTGAATCGAATGATGTAGAATTCGTTATCCAGATCGATCACCTCCATATCCCCCATCGGCTGCCAGAGGCGCTCCAAACGAATCCTGAGAAGGCTGAGCCCCAGTTTCTTGCCCAAGAGCTTGACGATGATCGCCTTACGCCATGGCTTGCATGCTTCCTTCAGTTCCCGTTTGGTAATCTTGATCACCGGGAAGAGGGGATCTTGTTGGACGTTGTCCTCCATATCCTCATCCCCTTCCTCCACTTCCTCAGCATCCTCATCGACATCAGATCCTGAGTTATCAATATAAGCATCCTCCTCATCCTCATCCCGGTTACTCCCGTTGATACCAACACAGATATCTTTGTAGGAAATAACTCTCCGAGATAGGACTGGAGTGGCTTGTTGGTCACCCGGTTGTTGCTGTTTTGCTTTAAACGTGCTCCGCCGGAGATTGTCGAGTTCCTCCGGCGATGCCCCCTCGCTCGCAGCGCTCTCATGTGTTTTTTCTTTCGTCATACCAATTCCAGTTCAGTGCCTTCTGGTCCTCTCCCTTTCGCGATTGAATTTCTTTTTCTAAGTTAGTATTTCAAAATCTCATTATATTTTTCATATTAAATATGATAATAGTTTTAAGAAAAAATATTTAATACTCCATTAATATTTAATACTTGATAATTTATAAGATATATTAAATCTATTTAAGATTCTTATAAAAAAAATAGGTTTAATACATCAGAAGACCCCTGTAATTGTAAAGGGAATCAAATTCAGGACCTAGAAAATTTTTGCATCAAATTGGGTCCCTAGAATTTTTTTTTAATTCAATTAAGGCCAAAGTGTTTTTATCCCAGTCATCAATTCCAGGTGGCTTTTATGATTATTTTTAATTTAAAAAATAATTAAAATTTATTTTTAATTCCAACTCAATTAAATAATCAGAAAAAAAATTTAAAAACTTAATAAATAACCTAATCTAATAATCCTTAACTAAACAAACTGATAATCTAACTAATAAACTAATCTAATAATCTAACATAATCTAATCTAGTAATCCTTATAACAAATCCCCAAATTGAACCGAATCAATCCCAAATTGAACCCTAACTGAGGAGAACGAAGAACACGATAGAGAGAGTCTTAGAAACAGCTCCACGAACGAGAGAGTTGCAGGAGGGAGGAAGGAGCTGAACGAAGGGTGAAGAACGACAAGAAGAGAAGCGAACGAAGCTTGTTGGGTCGACTGAGGAAGATGAATTCTCAGAACCACGAAGCATCGAAGAACCCCAAGAACCCAAGGCTCAGTGGTCGTTCATCCACCTCTTGTCCTTCACCCTCACTTTCATACAAGACCTGTGGCTGTGGGAAAGAGGTAATTCTCTACCGATCCAATTCCAAGAATAACCCAGGAAAGCTATTTTGGAGGTGCCCTGATTGGAAGGTAATTTCTTCTCTACTGATTCATGTATATTCATTCCTCTAACCTCTGGTTCTGCTTGTAATGTTTGATTTTTCAATTGTTCCAGGAGAAAGGGACTTGTGATTTTTTTGAATGGGATAGAGGTGTTGCTGCTGAAGATGGTATGCAGGGTTCTTCAAATCTGAATGAAGACATAAATGACATTATGGAAAAAAGGATTGCTAGTTTGTGGGAAGATGTTAAGGAAATAGTGCACAGGGCAATTGTCAAGTTATGTGAAGACATGAATGAGAAGGACAACAAAATTGAGTTGATGAAGATGAAGCTGGAAAGAGAGGGATTGAAGATTAATGTGCTCTTGTTCTTCTTAGGCATTACTTTGGTTGTAGCAGTTTCAAAGTTCTTCTAGGAATGGGGTGTGGTGGATTTAGGGCTTAGGTTCTTATGTGTTTTGTTGTTCAGGTTGAACTTTTTTTGTCTGCATTGAATGGATTTTGTATTTTTCCAGGATTGAATTGAATGCAAAAGGTCCTATGTAATGAATGCAACATCCAGCCATGATTTAATGCAATGTATTTTGGTTGTTTTGAACATAAAGTATGGTCTTCAATTTTGTTATGTTTTCCCCTGCAATGTTCCATAACTCATGCACACAATAAAGTATACTTGCTGCCCTGTTTTGGCAGTATATGCACATGATGCATAATTGTTATAGAAAACACAACCTCAAAACATGTGAGTCTTGAACATAGCAAATGTGAGCCATAAAGCTAATACAAAAGTAATGGAACCAAAAGTAATGTCATCCAAGCATTTCATTACAATAGTTGGTGTTGTGGTCCCATGTTCCACTAAATAACTATATCTAACATAACTATTACAAAAAAAAAAGACAGATATGAGCATCTTTTGTTGTCCTACAACATCATGTGATCCTCTTTTTCTTCAGATCCATCTCCTCCTTTTGATAACTCTCTTCTTTCCAGCAGCTCCATTAGCTCCACTAGCATTTTCTCCTAGAATCCAATGACCAATCTCATTGTCTGCCCCTCTCTTTTTTCCCCTTTGATTAGGAGCAGCAGCAACAGGTTTCTTGGGTTGAGCAGCAGGCTTTGAGGGCTGAGCAGCAGGCTTCGAGGGCTTAGCAGCAGGCTTTTTAGTGGGCTGAGCAGCAGGCTTCTTGGGTTGTACAACATGCTTCTTTGGCTGTTCAGCAGGCTTCTTTGGTTGTGATGCAGATCTAGCAGCAGGTTCTCCTTGATGTCTAGCTCTAGCAGCTGCAGCTGGAGATGCTGGAGGTGGTGGTGGTGCTTGATGTCTAGCTCTGGCAGCTGCAGCAGGCTGAGATGGTGGTGGTTTTTTTTTTGGCTTTTCTAGTGGCAGGTGGTGGAGCTTGTTTTTTTTCCCTTGGAGCAGGTTGGACTGGCAGTGGAGGTGGTGGAGCTTCTTGGGTTGATGGAGCAGAAGCAGACACATCTTGTGATGTAATAGAGCCAAAGACCTGTACAGAACCAAAGACATTTTAAGACATTTTTACACAACAAAAGCACAATCAGATGCAACATGGCTTAATTTTATTACCTGTGAGAGATCCTCTATTTGTGGTTCATTCTCTTCTTCAATGTGCTCATCATCAAGTGGTGGAGATGATGGAGGCAAAGGGCACTTCCTCTAGTTGTGTCCTTTTTGGTGGCACCTACCACATGTGTAAGAACTGCCTCCTCTTTTCAATTTGGTTGGATTCTTCTTATCTGGTTCATCAGGTTCCCTTCTCCTTAATTTCTTGGGCCTTCCTGACCCTCTTTTAATCTCGGGAGGAAGGATGTCATCTTGACTCATCTTTGGCCATTTATTCTCACCATTAATTGGGGAAATCATGTGCCCATAGCAAGTTTCATAAGCTGCTCTAAGGTAATATTGATGCACATAATTCTCAGGCTTAAGACCCTTATCATTGAAGCAAGCCACAACATGTCTACAGGGAATTCCATTTAATTCTCAATAGTTGCAGGTACATGATTGCTTATTTATATCAACTATGAACTGGTCTTCAAAACCAGCATGCTCAACTTGAAATAGACCTTGAGCAACCCAAGTTGCTACCCAATTACCACTGTACTTTATCTCTCTATCTAGCCTCTTCCTAGGTTTAGGCATCACATTACCCTTCCATTTTTTACTTTTTTCTCTCAAAGTAGTGGTCATTAAATACTTCCTAATCCATTCAAACATTGTGATAAGGGGTTTGTCCCTAGCAACTAAAATGGTACAGTTGAAAGCCTCAGCCAAATTATTCATGGTTACATCACATTTAGGGAAATAAGAAAAAGTATGCTTGCACCAATGTATCGTAGGGATTGCCATCAGCCACCAGTAAGCAGCTTCATTGATTTTTTTGATTTCTTGCATTTTCTCCTCCCACAGCTCCTTATATGTTGCTTTGGATGCTCACATCAGCAAGTCTCTAACCTCAGTTCCTCCACCAAACTTTTGCTTGAAGTTTGCGTACAAATGCCTCACACAATAGCGGTGCTCTATACCTGGAAAGTCCTCAGCAAACACTTGTAGCAACCCCTAGCCAACACAATCAGATTGTAATGTAAGTTAAGTAAGGCAGCACAATCAGATAAGAGAAGTAAATATAGGCTGTAAATATAATATGTTAATTTAGGTTACCTTTTGCTTATCACTGATGAACACCCATTTTTTGTCATCATTATCCCCAATATCCCGCATCAAATGGTTCAAAAACCATCTCCAAGATTCTTTGCACTCAGCTTCAACCACTGCAAATGTCAGTGGGAAGTATTGATCATTTGGGTCCCTTCCCACAGCAATGAGAAGGATGCCACCATATTTGGTTTTGAGGTGACATCCATCAATCCCAATAAATGGTCTGCAAGCGAGCTTAAAAGCATATTTGCATCCCTCCAAACACATATAAAAACAACCAAATCTGGGCTGAAGTGTGGTGGGAATATATCTCAGAATGATAGCTGCTGTGTTTTGAGGATTCACCCTCATGAGCTCAGCTGCATAAGATGTTATCAAGGTGAACTGCTTTAGGGCATCTCTCTCAACAGCCTCCTTAGCAAATTTTCTTGCATTCCAAGCGTCCCCCAACTGACACCAACACTGTACCTTGTCCTCATCTCATGAATAATCTCCTTCACTTGCATTACCCCATTAGAATTCCTCATTCTGTCCTCTATGACCTTTGCAATCCACTTAGCTATTGCTACCCTATTATTGAATGTTCTTCCACATGTGTGATCAGGATTAAGTGTCTTAATCCTGTATGTTGAAGTCCCTTTTATATTGGCACAATATGCAATGAACCTACATTCTTCTTGCTTGCAAGCCAACCTCACCCTATTCTTATCATTCTTCTTGTATATCACAGCCTTCCCATTCATCACAGAGTGTGCAAGGATAACTTTCTTAAACTCTTATGTGGAAGCAAACTCCATTCCCAGTCTGAACTTATAGTCTTTGTCAAAGTCCTCTTGCCTGAACCTCTGGTATCTGACCTTGGAACCATTATCTTCCTCATCACAAGAATAATCACTCAGAAGGTCATCACTCTCATACTTCATATCAATGTTATGCTGGGCTGCAACTTCAGAGGGAATGTCAGAATCATTATCATCACTTCCATCACCATCTTGAACACCACTATTGGGCCCACTGTTTCTGTTCACATCATCTCTTCCATCACCATCTGTTGTATATCAAATGGTTCATCCACATCATCAAACCCATCATTGGGCAGGTTTTTACAGATTTCATCCTCACTGACTATGTTGCTAGCACTGCTCCATTCAATGTCACTGTCACTAGAGTATACTATCCTAATGTCATCAGAATCACTGTCAGCAAGACATTTTCCCTTTCCTTCTTTAGTGGCAGGATTCACTTCCACTTCAGGCACTGCAACAGTAGGAGCTTCCTGAATCATAGGAATCACTCCCACTTCAGTCACTTCCACTTCAGGCACTTCCACTTCAGGCACTGCAACAGTAGGAGCTTCTTGAGTCATAGGAATCACTTCCACTTCAGTCACTTCCACTGCAGCCAGGTCTTCATCATCCAACACAACATCTTATTTTTGCATTTCATTCCTAACAACTTCAGGCAATTCCACAGTATGTTCTAGGTATATATCAACCACCCCCCCCCCCAATATCCATTGCATACCTAGCAACTTCCATAGCATCCTTATCATCCAGTATCTTCTTCAAGCCCTTTGCTAAATTCAGTTCTGAGGACCACCACAATTTGTACTCATCAACAGGATATCCCAGAACTCCCTTCACAGTAGATTTGATGGAAAAGTAACAGAATAAATCAACATCCCCATCAATTTCAGTGGACTCTCCCCCAACATATCTCAAAGGTATGCCTCTTAAATGACCCTTGTGGTGGATTCTGGTTTTGATCAAACCTTCTGCCATTCCTGCAAAAGAAAACCTAACTTGTAAGTATTCAAACTCATAGCAAGTAAGCAAGTAGTCAAACTCATAACAACTAAGCAAGTATTCATCCTCAACAAAGAACAAGTAAGCAACCATTCATCCCCAACAAGAAGTAAGAACAACCCAAACAACATTTTAATACGCAAATCAACAACTATATTCGTAATACCTGGTTCGACCTTTCTAAATACAGCACCAACTTCTTCGAGTTCGTTGATCTTCACCTTCTTCTTCGCTCTCTCGGTTGGAGTTTGTTGTCGTCGCCTTCTTCTTCGCCTTCTTCGATCGTGATGGTGGTGGTTGTTCTTCGATGTTATCAAGGTGTTCTTCTGAGACTCTCTCTATTGTGTTCTTCGTTCTCCTCAGTTAGGGTTCAATTTGGGATTGATTGGGTTCAATTTGGGGATTTATTATAGGAATTATTAGATTAGATTAGATTAGGTTAGATTATTAGATTAGTTTATTAGTTAGATTATTATTTTGTTTAGTTAAGGATTATTAGATTAGGTTATTTATTAAGTTTTTAAATTTTTTTTCTGATTATTTAATTGAGTTGGAATTAAAAATAATTTTTAATTATTTTTTAAATTAAAAAATAATAATAAAAGCCACGTGGAATTGATGACTGGGATAAAATTGAGAGCTGACACACTTTGACCTTAATTGAATTAAATTTTTTTTTTCTAGTGAACCAATTTGATGCAAAAAATTTCTAGGCCCTGAATTTGATTCTCTTTACAATTACAGGAGCCTTCTGATGTATTAAGCCAAAAAAATATTTAACATTTTCGTCTTAGATACCAAAATGTCTGTATACGACCTTGCTCATGGGTGCCTGGAAAGACATTGATGTCGGTTGGCGTAAGTAAGGAGAATGACAGTTTTGGTAGCAATAGTGATGGCCAGTGTGAAGGAGGTGGAGCTTCAAAGAGAGGGAAGAACAACATTTGAATGCCGTAGGGTGGGTTTTTTCAATGAGGGTGACGAGTATATGTTTGGTTAAGGGATGACGATTTTGTTTTGTTTTGGTTTCCGTCCAAGCTTTGGGTCTATGATAAGTCGACCAAGCCCAATAGATTAGGGCTTAATTGTAAGGAAAATGAAATGGGCCTCTTAGGAAAGGAACTTCGCAAGTGCCTATGTTTCTCTCTTTGTTTCTTTCATGTTGCAAAACTCGGTATAAACAACCATTGACCATACAAAATGTCAGGCAATGCAACAGGATGGTAACGAACAATGAATAGCATACGACCACTCCTGCAAAAGAGCACAAAAGAAAAGAGAAAATGCATTTTCCAAAACACTTCTAACTAGTTTTATACCCGTGCATTCACAGGTGACATTTGGTATATATTAATATTCATTTTATATGTTTTATAAATTATAAATTAATTTTATCAACTGTAGACAACAATGAAAGTTTCACTGAAATAGTTTTAGTATAGATTAGACATTTGGTCTTTAAATTTAAAAGTTAATGTAAATGGATTATTCCTTGTTCATTAAAATATGAGTATCCTCTTTGACATACTTATTTTGTAAACATACTATAAAATATAAAATGTGTCACATAAATTATCCAAAGATCTTGAAATTAGAAGACATCATAATATGTCCAATTAAGCACATTGTCATGTTCCAAAACTTAATTCCAAATATGTCATCATATTGAAACCAATGCACATTTATAAGCAAGAAAAATACCATGTTGGCTTTCATAGTCTGCTAATGAATTAAAAGAAAAAGGGTCATTCTGCTACATGTTTCAAAAGCATCATCATTGTGAATTTCACATTGTTTGACATGATCACTAGACAGTGGCTGGTTCATCCTTGCTACACAATTTTGTAATAGATTGGATATCCCTGAAAATAAAAAAGAAAGTAAATAAGAGAATGATTGTGTAAGCAGTGGTGGAACATCATGCCCCCCCCCAAAAAAAATAAAAAACTTTTTTAAACTACCAATATTGGACCTAAGAAGTAAGGGGAAACATATTAGCATATGACAATTAACTAACTTGGAGTCAGCGCAACTAAAACTTTGACACGTGGATTACAGGGGAGAATAGCTATTGAAATGTCACTTGGAATGGGACCTTGAACAATTCTTATTTTTATATATTATGAATGTTTTATAATTCTACCTGTCATAATTTTACCATTACATCTCATAAATTTACTTTTATAATTATTAAAAATTATAAAAATTATACTTAAATTTTCTGAAATTAAATATATTTTTAAATAAGCTTAAACCTTGAATTATTTTCATGTAACGTGTTATTCCCCATATAAGTTTTTTACCGTGTAATTTAACTATAAATAGTCTATTAATATTTATTTTTTGTTTTCTAATCCTCATATTTCTATCAAATTTTTAAAATTTAATATGTATATTTACTTCTAACATTATTTAAAATATTATGGAAATTTATTTAAATTATATGAGAATTTTTGTACCAAAAAAATTTATATGAGAATTTATTTTTCTATTATTTTAACATGAAAGTATTTTCATGTAAAATGTTTTTCTCGTGGAAAATGTTTACCCTGAAATTTGTAAAAAATAAAAGTAGGTTATATTGTCATATAGTACACTTTTAACATAAAATTATATTGTAAAGTTTTGAAATTTAATTAATTTTTTTTTTTTTGTATTATTTGTAACCCAAAAGTATTTCCATAGAACAAAGCTTGAATTGTATTTTGACTTAAATGTAAGTTCAAATTTCAAGTGAAATATTCCCCCGCATTATGAGAGCTTTTTACCATGTATTTTAAACATATAATTGCAATTTTTTTTTCTAATCCATGTACAATAAATTAGATTATCATAGATCAAAGCATCATAGGAAAACCAATGAGTTTCCGGCCTTAAGTCATGACACTAAAAAGAGAGAAAAATATACTCAAACAACCAAGAAGAATTTCAAACCCAGATTTCACATTAACAGAGAAGGAAACAAAATCACCAATTATCACTTATTCACTGAGATACATCACAAATACATTAGAACTTAAAGTGTTATCACTAACTTCGCTCTCCCAACATTCATTTTTAAATTGAACAAATATCTTAGATTATCTACCCTCTAGCAGCATGATGATTTCAAATTATGGGACCAATCAGCACTGCTCCCTAGTTCAAATTATCTACCCTCTTTTCATGTTGTTTCTTCTTCTTGATAGCATAGATAGCCATGTTCCTGCATGAAGGGTCAATGAGAGTCCAATGTATCGATTTACAAAAGAGTATTATTCTTCTAGCCACATAATATAATGATAGTTAAAGCAAAACATTAATTTTATATATTGATAGATAGAATGATACTCTTGAAAGAGAATAATTACGACAATGATACTATGAGAGCATGTATATTACTCTAATGCTAAGGCCAGAGCAAGAATTACATAAACACAACATAATAAAGCTAATCAGTGAACATGGTTCTAACAACTTGACCAGACTTATTGGTTTATGCATGCACATTGAAGTTGCTTGTGAAGAACCTATCAGCCTCTAGCCTCCTGCATAGTGTATGAAAATTCAAATCTATTATCCAATTTTCATTTACAAAACCACATCACAAAAGCCCAAATATACTTTAAAACTTAAGATATTTTTCTTTCAAATAACAACACGATGCAGGGACATTTACAATTATAATGAAGAATTTGATTCACCTAATGTTCAAGAAAAAAGACATTCACAATTAACATTTCCATGATGTAAGCCAGTCCCAATAATTATATAAGAAAGATGGAGTTTGATTCAGTTATGACCACAGTCACCTCACCCACACAAACAATTCGTAGCTATATAATCAGTAAAATTAGATCTTCAATTGGAGTATCAATGAATGAGATAATCTCTTAAAATTTGAAAATTAGTGGATGTGAAGGAGGCTTCTTGGAGAAGCAAGATGGGAGGGATCAGAAGGAAAGCATGTCATGGTTATGAACTGGAGTGCATTTTCCTCCATTCAATCTAGTTTACAAATACATTCAAATATGCAGCAACAAATAGAATAGTAAAAACAAATACCTTCGTCATAATAGTAAATTGAAGAGGCTCATGGGTTTCTCATAAGATCTTCATCCATATTTGGTGGTATAAGCTCATAATCCCAAGTAAATCTTATAAGAAAAGTTATCTTCATATTTGAGTTGCCCACCTATAAAGAAAGCAGCACAAAAATACCAACAACAAAAACTGAATTACTATCTAAGATAATTAAAACAATAAACCACAAATTGAGAATCCGCCAATTTTGTTTCGTATTAATATTACAATAGCATGCTTTTCATGGGTATTGCATATTGAACTCTACTATTCTGGCATATTCTGGAAAACTATTGTAGATAACCGCAACCGCCATTCATAAGGCTTTGCAGGTATGCATCAACTAACAAAAAATCACTTGGCTTAAAAAAAGGTTAGATAAATGATCATGAAATGTGACTAAGTGATTTCCCAATAATAAAAAGTTCAATGAAAAGAAGTTAGATATCATCATATCAACTTTTCCCATAGGTCAAGCAAAAGCATATGGAACATAAGTCAGAGAGGAAACACATCTAGGAAAATAAAAGAATGAAACATATTTTTAAAACTAACGAATGAGATATCTTCCCACAGATAATATACCTGCATCAAAACAATGATTTTCATTTTTTTAACCATTACTGATCGGGGGACAGGGGGCATATATAGTAACCAATTACTCGAGTATGACATTAAAATAAAACTTAATCTGAGGTCCAAAACACATACCTCCTCAAAGTGGCATCAATCTCACACCTGCGCCACCCAAAAACCTAAATCCAGAAAAGAAGAAGTAACCTAATTATCCACCCAACAGAGAAACTGGAACCTTGGTTACCGAATACCAGGTGCCCCTTGGCAGCTAACCTAAATAAATAACCTATTAAATAAATAACCTATTTTGAAGCTTTAATAGTTATGGTTTTGATTTTATGAATGAGAAAATTTTGAATTCAAATTTGAATTTGAATTTCAGGTCATGGATATATCCTAATTTGTATAACAAATATTAATTCTTGATCATAATATACCTAATTTGAAGAGAAATTTACGGGTTTATGGAGAAATTTCAGTTACCTGATTGATTGTCGAGAAATTGACGGAATTCCATCTTTAAGCTTCTCAAAATTAGGTCTTCAGAGCAGCGGCAGTGCATGAGAATGAGAAACAATCCTGAGATGACACGCTTCGACAATAACAAAACGGAGGGAGGGGATGATGGGAATAATGGCTTAGATTCACGGTTTGACGCATGAACGCGTGAGTGATGATGATCTACAGAGAAGAAGTTGCGTTGAAGAGAAAAAAGGGCCACCAGCCGCGCTTGCGAAGAAACGACGGTGAATGGTGGATAAGCAGAGGAGAAGACATGGCCATAAATTGAACTGAATTGGAAGATAACTCTAGAAATTGAGGGGAACAAACCTGGCCCTTGACCTTGAGATGGATGTGTGCGCCCTGATAGGTGGGCTTGTCTTCCTCGTTGCTGGTAACGTCGGCGGACATCTTCGAACACTATCATGGAACACAGAACTTATGCCACCACCATCGATGAGTGATTGGGTCATTTTGAAAAACTGGAGATAGAGAGGGAGAGAGAAGGTAGTGATTTGAGGATGAGATTTCGAATGAAAAGTTAAGATAATGAAAAACTAAAAAAAAGAAAAAAATAGCTTGAACTGCCACGTGGATTAGTGGTGGAGAAGGCTTGTGAGATGCCACCTGGAATAGTGGGACCCTGAACTATTCCTATTTCTATTTCTATATATTATGGATTAAGAAGTGATGGGATACTGTTTATAGAATTCAAGGAGTATTCTAGCTTTCTTCACAAAAGATTGAGGTCAATTTCAAAAGTAAAAGGTCATGATGAACTTTTAATTAAATGCAACCGGTTTAGTAGAGTATGACAAGGTCTTGTACCTGATAGGTCGCCGACTCGAATCCCCACTATCTTCTTGGTGTGAAGTGTAGTGTTGAGATTGTTTTCATTTAGTTTTATTTTTAGTTTCTAAGTGCATGTTTGGTTTTCGATTTGGTGAATGTGAAAGCACATTCACTCAACCCAACAAGTGCATTCTGTTGGCTGAATGTGCATTGAAAATCGTGATCTCGAATTCTAATGTTTCAAACGGACTTCCTAACTAAAAACCTGTTTGGAGACAACATCATTTAAACACGTGTTGTCATAGAAACACGTGCATGGTCCCATTGAGTTGATAAATCATGAACAATTTTCTTGTACTATTGGTGTGTGTTTCGTGGTGTAATTTCAAGGTGCTAGCTATATACTCCCTCCGTTCTAGAAAATTTGTAGTTTAAGGTTGTGGCATATAGACTAAGAAATCAACTATTGATGGTACAATTTGACTAAATTACCCTTATTTATGGTGTTCTATTTTTCTCAATCTTTTTACACAAAAATTCGGCCATTAATTACTCACCACACATCAATTAAAACCCTTTCATTAAGTCTCTTTGTTTTTGTCACAAACCCATTAATATTATTTTTTCTAAATACTGCGTACAACCTTATCAAGGAGGGAGAGGAACATGTGATTTTTCATGTTTTCCTCCTAACAAATTTTGCCAAGATTTCATCTATGAATTTTCATTTTCAGTGATTTAAACTTTCCCACTTAAACTATGTTTTTGAATTTTGATTATAGGCAAAAATGGAGGTAAATATTTTCCCTCCAATTACTACTTGTTGATAGTTGATAAACTCCGTGAATCTATTTTTATAAGCAAAAATGGAGGTAAATGTTTTTTTAGTAACATGTGCCCACTAAATAGAAGTATATAGTACCAAGACCAAACATAAATAGAACGTCCGCACCAAGGAGCTGTATGATTTCAACGTCAATTCCAAGGATAGTACTTCCTTCGTTCCAGAAAGTTTGTTGTTATATATCATTTTTCAATATCTCAAAAATGTTTGTTGTTTTAGAAAACCAATGCATTTTTTGCTAATTTTTTCCACATCTACCCTCATTTAATACATTTTCTCTCACTTATCACCTTCCGTATTAACCAACCACAACTCTTCTCTATTAATTACATTTTTTTCTATCTAAGTATAATTTAATAGTTGCACATCATACTAGTAAAAGTAAATAAGGGCAATCTAGTCAAATTATACTATCAATAATTGTTTTCTTACTCTTTGTGTCACAACCTTAAACTACAAACTTTCTGGAACGGAGGGAGTATTAAGAATTGCAATAAACATGGTGTGTCAAATAAATAAAGGTATAGAAGGAAAAAATGGGAAAAAAATACATTGGCATCCTAAAACAACAAACTATTTGGGATATTGAAAACATGCCCAAAACTAAAAACTTTCTGGAACGGTGGGAGTAGCACTCATCATAAAATAATTTTTTTTAGTTAAATGGAAGAGCTTAGAGAAAAAAAAAACAGCTTACTAGAGGGAACATAAAATAGTTTTCAAATGGTAAATTCTATCGTACCTTGAATTTTTTTTTTGGTGTGGTACCCGTATTAAGTAATTTAATAGATTATTATCACGTTATTCAAGGTAAATACTACATATTTATATTTTACTTTACTTATCAATTAACTTCATCTCATGAAATTCATTTTTTAATGAAAAATGAACGAGTGGTGGAAACGAATGATGATGATGGAGATGCGCGTAAAATGACTATGATTGACGGATGAACAAAACTCAGAAAACACAACTCGCAAATCTCACGTCCCTAAGAATGAAACGATGCATTACTACGATAGAACAAAATTAAAATTTTAACCGGTACACGAGTCTTTATTATCGAACCAACTCATTTCAGGTACCACGCCTTAATCTGGCTTAATCTGGCTTAAGGTACCACAACAACCACCATAATATATTTCCTCCTTTCAAAAAATTTACACTACATTTAATACATGTCAATTTCCATCCCCTTGTTCATTTTTACTGTTCCGTCCGTCCCTGCTAAGTGCACTGAAAGTCCCGTACAGGCGAATATGCACATGTCAATTAGACCCCTAGCATATAAGTTATTCATCAAGAACACAGGAATGTCAATGTTGGTCAGTTCTAATTGCATAACTTAATCAACTTAATGATTTTTTGGACGAGAATAGTGAAACTTAAAAGAGCCAATTCCACGAGCTGCCATGTGAAACAATGTTTTCATTCTGTAGGAAACAAATTAAGAAAGCAATCTTACACAACCATCGCCGTGTTGTTGCGGCTAAAGCTTAACACCACATTCTAATGGTCCCTCCCTCTGCATGTGCCAAAAATCACATTTCACTGTAATCAACTTTTTGTAATCAATGCTGAGAGCTTCAGGACAAAATTAGTTGATGTTAAGTCGTTTCAACCACAAGATCATTGCACTAAGTACCGTGGCTAGATGTATAGCAGTGGGGGCCTGTCATTGAGGTTTTTGAATACGCTGTTTAACAAACATTTCTGATTTTTCCGCAGCCATGAGGTCGTATGGTACGTCGTAGGTTTAATATTATAAGTTTATATAATACGTTATAAATTTATTTATTGTTTGATACATTGTATTTTATAGATTTATTCATCGCTTCACTTTTATATCTTAAAATGATGGAGTATTTAATCTAGTTGCATCTAGAGTGAATAAAACGTGATAAAATTGTGATCTACAAGCTACTTAAAAATATTTAATCCACTGGCACTACATTAACCACCATTGCTGCCACTTTCGCTGCAGCCGCCATCACCTCCACCGCCAACATCACCATTATCCACGGCCACCCTTTGCCACTACAAGCACCACTTTTGCCGCCACCACCGCAACAAACTCTACCACCACCCTAATTACCATCGCCTCCAACGCCACTACCAACACCACCACTACTGCCACAATTATTACCGTTCGCCACTGCCACAACAATACAACATTGTCCCCACCACCACAACTAACTCCACCACCAGCACCACCCACCACTACTACCGCCACAACTACCAACCTCCACCGTCGTCCCCTCTACCACCATCGTCCACCACCATAACCAATATGACACTCCACAAAATATATGATTGTATCAATTTGAACGGTACATTAAATTCTACAGTGTATGACTAAACGTTGAATAGTATAACTATTATCAAATTTTATTGCATTTGACTTTATACTATATGTGGGTTGGACAGACACCTAGACACTAGAAGCATGCATAACATCCATAAAGAATTTAAAGACATTTTAGCTCTAAGAACATTTGAGCACAATGTCTTATGGACTTGTGGACTTGACGAGTCTTTACAATGTAAGACCCGCCACATATACTATTGTAAGAGGGCAGAAAAGCGTCAAGGTCTTGCTCGGGCAAGCTTACTGGGAAGGATGAGGTCACTAGTTTAGGACGATCTTACCTCTTCATGAAGGGTCTTATGCTTGTTTGTATTTTAGTATCGGGAATTGAGCCTAGAATACAAGGTCCAATTCACCAATCAGCTTAGGATTTTAGGTCTCCCCCACTATAAAAGGGCGGTCATTTATTGTACTCGGCACAGCTTTTACTCATTCTATTACATTTTTACATTTATTCTTACATCATTTTCCTTATTTGTGTTCTGCTACTAATATTTCTCTGATTTGTAAGTCTTAGGTCCAGAACACTTTACAACATACCAAATATGTCTTCTTGTATCTTACTATAAGAGAGTTAATTTTTCTCTATTTCTTTCCATCTCTTACTTTTATTTCATTTTCTTCCTATTCCTCATTCTCATTAGGATTTATAATCTTCCATTTTCCTACATTTCTCAATGTTAAACACGTTCTACTTAACTTCTTCAATGAATTAGTAATGAAAAAGTATCATTCTTGGTCACTTTACTTAACCTTACTTCTTATTATCACACTATATTATCTATCACATCTATTATTTCAATCCATCTTTTATTTTTAGTTTTCGCTCTGGATCTCTACAACTTTTTGTGGTCTAGCAAACATATTTCTCAACTACATACCACCACGGACAGCCTGTACGTACCCATCGTAGGATCAGAGAAAATGACATGGAAATCAAGTAAGGATTCTACTCTACAGCCCATAGGCGTAAGCGTTAACCACATAACCCCATACAGTGACCGACCATTGAAAGCAACTACGCAGGCGCACAGCCTAAGCAGTAATAATCCCAAGTTCCCAACCCAAACGGGGCGCCACACCCTTCTCCGTCACCTCATAAATTACAATCTACCTCTGCAAATTAAACTAGAGGACTCATTTTTAAAAGATATCAAGTTTTTTTTTTAAACTAAAGATATCAAGTTGTACCAACAAGTGGTTGATTCAAGTGGTACATGTTTGATTCCCCTTAAGCAAGGTCTCGGGTTCGAGTCTTGTGAATGAAAAAAACTCTCGCTGCTTACCCATAAAAAAAAAGATATCAAGTTATTTCAATCAGTATCTAAGAGGCCTATAATAAATATTCAAAATGTGCAATAAATTTTTATAAATTGGGTTTTCTTTTTAATTTGAGAATTTAATTCTTAAGAGCCGCATATTTTGGGGAGACCTTTGACTTTCGCCCCACTTAGGTTAAAATTATGAGAGCAATTAACTGATTAATTTGCTTAATGAAGACAGAACCCATAAATTAATGAAATCAAAATAAATATATGAAATCAGTGAATTAAGGTACTGAAATCAAAAATCAAAATGATATATATGAAATCACTGATTAATTTGCTTAATGAAGACAAAACCCATAAATTAAGGTACGGCAGAGATTGTTGTCTTGTCGCAGTGTAGGTGTGCCTCATCTCTTCCTCCTATATATTTACCTCTTCTTTTATCAGAAGGGACACACTACTCCTTTTTCCTTCTATACATTGCATTTTGTTTCCTTCATTTCTCCATATTTCGGCCTAGCTACTATAGTTGCTTGCAATGGCCAAGTTCCAAATCGCAAGGATCACAACAGAGGTTGCACCACCAAGGTTCGTGCCGGTGACCCGGTTGCGATTGAAGAAAATGCTGGCTACTATTTTTGAAGAAGAGAATGATTTTGGTTCAGACAGATGCTCCTCTTCAGCAACCCATGGCTCTAGTTCCTCTATAACTCTTTCAGAGAGACCAATGTTGTTGAACAAGAGCTAGTTGGTAACCAAACTTTTACATATTATGCGGTCTTGAGAAGAATAAAGAGACATGGCTAATTTCCTATTATTTAAGTTACCCGTGCTCGTCGGTTGAGAATCAAATAAATGGCTAGGCAGGAGAACTAACACCACTTTGGGTCATGACAATGTGCTGTTTTTCTTGATGTCTTCTAGCATTCTTTCATTTTTTTGCTCAATTTTTTTCGCAAATAAAAGCTTTCTTATGTAGCTGTTCTAGCTAGCTAGTACTTCTTCTTCACGGAGTTATAGCACAGATGAATCCCGGAGGATAGGATGATGTGAATAACTTATTGTAAGAAGGTCATGAAATAAATGAAAGTATCTAATATTATTATTATGCTGTGCTACACTGCTACGTCCCTTTTTCGCTAAGATATTTAATTACGGTTCCTTTGGTTGACAAGTAACACCCAAGAGGCCAAGACATCAACAATGTGTTCGTCTATTAAAGCTAGTAATTGTGATTCGTCCTTTACCATTCTTGATGGGAAAAACTTGGACATATGGAAGATGCAGAAGAAAGCAATCCTCGGCTTTCAAGAGGTGTTCAAAATCATCCACAATGGCTACCAAGTGGTGGAAGAAGTTGATGTTGGATGAAGGTTATAAGAGCATACCAAGTATCCACCCGAGAACGACCAAGATGTACCCGAATTTGAACTTAAACTTCTAGTGGTAAAGGTTTTTTCTTTGTTTCGTACTGCTTTTGGACTAAACCCTTAAGATTCAATCGTAGTAAGCAGATACAAGTTTATCACGCTCAGGGAGATGAGATACTAATCTCGTTCAATAACTCAAATGATGATAACAAAGAGATTGTATGTTTGTTTGAACATGAAAATAAATGAAAAACAAGTAAAATGTTGGAGAAACAACAAGTATGAGTATTTGATGGGATTAAAGTTCGTTGTTTTGACCTTTGTGTCTTCTAATGATTCAAACACATAACATATTCAAGCATATGATTCATCTATATCAGTATAACCCTAAGACAACGATCTCTTGCATGAGTGGATAACAATAACTTTTCAATCCTAAACATTGATCTCACATGATTAAGAAAGAAAGTTATCATGAAGTTTGAGTGTTTAGTGACTAGCAAACCTAGCTCTATGTCTATCAATTAGGATTATTAGATGATTAACTCTATTTCGAACTCAATATGATGTAGCTCTCGCTCTTACGACGAGTCACAAAATATGTTATTGGTGCGCAAACTAAAACATAACATGAAGATCAAGAGAAAAGTATTAAATCATTAACAAGAAACATGCTATTGTATTAAAGAAAATCACGTAGAATATATAAGTTTCATATAACTACATCAAATCCCAACAAAAAAAAATTGTCTATCCATTTTCATGGATAGCTTTACAAATAGAGATGAAGAACGAGAAAAACCAAAACCGTCGCGATGTTTCACCGCTGAATCCGACCTCAAGAGCTTCCTCTTAAGCCTCCTAAGTCTCTCTATTCTTATTTCTCTTTTTTTCTGAAGTGTTTCTAAGTGATGTTTCTAAAAATTAGTTTTTATAGTGAAACTTCGCACTGTGGGCGCCCAACGCCCTCTGAGGGCTGCCAGCGCACTCAGCTTCTTAACTGGTGGGTTTTGTCAACCACCCTGGGCATTGAGCGGCTGATGGCCGCTAGCGTCCTGAACACTTCTCAAGCTTCATTTTCTCACCAAAAATTGCATATTTTCCCGATCCAACCATTCAAATTAAAGCTTCATGTGCTATGAACCATATATCCAAATTTTCCTGACAAATAACGAATGCGGTGTTGCAATTTTTCTCGGACAATTTGAACTTCCTGCATAAAAAGTTATGATTAGAATTGAAATTTTTATAAAACCTAACCTAGACCTAAATAATTACTAAACTAACCAATTGTGGATAAAACGAGTGCATAAAAAGTCAAATAAGTGCATAAAATGATATCCAAATATACGTAAAAAAAATGACACTTATCAGCGGTCTGGGATGAAGATACAAGTTGCCGAGGATGTTGTCGCCTGCTTGACGTACCAAAAAACCGAAGGTGGAACATCAAAAACCTGCAGGGATGCTTCAAAGTTTGGGTGTTCTTGAGTTGAAGTGAGATAGTATATCCATGGACTTCATGGTAGCTTTACCTCAAACTCATAAGAGGTATGATTCGATTTGAGTGATCGTCAACTGATTGGCTAAGTCTGCCCATTTCTTGCCGATAAAGACCACGTATAATGTGGAGAAAATCACAGAGATCTATATCACAGAGATTATGCGACTTCACTGAGTGCCTTCAAGTATCGCCAACAGGACGAAGTTGAGTGTTTTAACCTCATAAGAGCTCATTGGAGTGTTTTAGCAACAATGTATTTTCGAGTTATTGTTTGAATAGCTAGATTATTACTCTCTTTTTTTTTACATAGAATAACTAGATTATTACTTAACTGAACTATATCGGCTTAATCCATTAGTTTTATGTAAACTAACAATACAATATTAAAAATTCAAATTAATTTCAAAAATAAATCTTAAGTGTCTTTTGTAATTTATTTATATATAATAGATATTTTTATAATTTCTATTTGTCATTTATGAAATACTATAAATTTGAGAGGTACAGAACTAGGCTTATTAAAATTCTGGTTTACGCAGGACAGATGTTAAACACGATGTTCTGGACAATGTGTTTTACATACAAGAGTTGAGCCACTACGGTCAACACAATAAAACAGTAAAAACAGTAGCAAAGAACACAAAGAGTTGGTAACCTAGTTCGGTGCAACGTCTAGAGGGTTTTCACCCGAGAAAGGAAATCCACTATCAATAGTATTGGCACACCCGGTCTTAGTTGAACATACCTTGTTCAATGCCTTCCTACCTAGTTCTACCCATGTATTTCTACTTAGTACTCCCCCTAAGTATGAGACCCCTCTTACTTTCTCTCAATCACTACCATAGTGACTGAAACAATAACAAGAGATTGAAGAGATTACAACTAACCTAAACAAATCAACTCTATTCCTAATGATTATCAACGGAGGCAGTAGAGTGGTGTACAAGAAAACACAAAGACTCACAAAAACACAACCCTAAAACACAATAGCTATTCGCACAAAACACACACTCAGCAACTAGGGTTGATTCTCCATAACTAGTCGGTCTTCAGCAGACCTTGATCTTCAATGGGCTTGACTGACACAGAGTCCACAAAACAAATGTGGAACAAATTTGATCACATACATATTTTCTTCCACAAACTAAAACTAGTTTCAAATCTCTCTTCACATATTTGTTCACATAATAATAACATAATCACCACAGACACGCGGAAGCTACAATAACAAAACTTGAAGCGCACACCAAGCAAACATAAACCTTCTGGAAACACATGAAGAAAGTCACAACATCTCGTAACATATCATGTTAGAGCATCGTGTCTAACATCTTGACCAACATTATGTTTTAGCTAAATGCAGCCAATCAACCATCAAAAGAACAACACTTCTATTTGACGGTCACCTAAGAATGATTTTTTATTTTATTTTCATTTTTTTAAACTGGATTTCAATATAAAAGTAATCAAAGAGCAATGGGGTTATTATATCATTCTGAATCAAATAATCAAACTCCGGAGGAATCTCTTCTATCCAAACACAATTTGAGTACTTAGAAGAATCATTGGTCAATCGATCAGCTACCGGAGCGACGAACGAAAGAAAACTGGAAAAAATGAAAAGAAGAAATCAAGTCTCTACAATCCGTAAGAATAGAAATAAAAATAAGAAGAACTATGCAACATCTTCCTCCAAACTTCATAAAGTCGTGAACAATTTGTTTCAAAGCATTCTGGAAGTGCAAATCCACAACCAAAGGCAAAGCCCAAGCCCATCTGAAGGAAAAAGCATCCGCGAACAATGAGGAAGAAGTGTCCACCGAGTAAGGGGCAGCTACCGCCATCACCAAACCCGCATGGTTGTGGGCAACCAAGCCCATGCCTGCAATATTATGAGCAAAAGATGCATCAAAATTTACCTTCACAATGTGCCCATCAGGTGGCTTCCAAACAGCACGCCGTGTTTGAACCGTCTCAAGCATGTCTACACCTAGGAAATCATAAAAAATAATGTCGCTCTGAAATCACATTAAGTGAATAGGCCCTCAACAAAATCTTCTCCGTACATTGTGTCCAAAAGTCGAACCGAAACTAAATGATCAATGATTTTAATTATCAATCAACCGTGCTAGACTATATTGGTTTACCTAGGAAGAAATTTACAATTTCAGTGTGTTAAGTGTATTTGGAAGGAAGGGAATTAGGCTTCTGTTTGACCGTCACCTAGGAAGGAATTGTTTTATTTGTTGAATCAAGTATGTCCACACTCATGCAATCACAAAATGAATTCTGCTCTGAGATTACATTAAGGGAATAGACCCTCAATAAAATCTTCTCTATACACCGTGTCCAAAAGTCAAAGTACCCAAACTAAATGATTAAGGAGTTTGTTATCTATTAACTATACTAAACTATCTTGGTTACCTGGGGAGGAATTTATAATTTCAGTGTATTTACACGTGACAATGGCAGACGACGCCTCCCCCAAATTGATAATTCTAGAATGTGATGAAAAAACTGTTTTAAATTATTATTTTTTCTTTGTTATTCTTCCTTAATTTGTCTCTGATTCAAAAGCGTTGAAGAGATCTTGTGCACGAGCATGCTCCATGCCGCAGTGGACTTCAAAATCAATATTCCTTTTCTCGAGTCAGTGACATAGTGTGAACATGGTACACGTACGATATGCTTCTTCCAACTCATTCTAAAGTGTGAAAAGAACTAAATTGAACATGAGATGTGCTGTCTATATTGATTTCCATCAATTTTACTTTCACTACGAGTGGCAACTTGCTAGCACTTGAAAGCCTACCACCCAAATAGACAAACATTTTTTCTTTGATCTGTCACAATTTCTTTCGTAGTATTAGATATTGGGGTAATATTTTAAAAGGAAGCACTGAAGGACCTACCTTTGGCTATACCATAGCTCTCCAAAGTTTACAATTTTCTTTTGTAATGATAATAATTGTAATAGTTAATAATACAATATTATATAAAAAAACTGGATGTACCCTTCTAATTTCATATTTTTATATAATCCAATAACAATTACTTTAATTTCTCTATTAAAATATTTTATTTCGTTCTTTCATTTTACTTATGAGCATGAAAGTAATTATGGTCATAATTGACTTTATTTTTATTTTAAATGTAATGAATAATAGAAATTATAAGAATTCCTTATAAACTTTATTGAGGTTTTTGTTTCGTGGTAAATAAAAAAAAAATTGGTTAATTATTTTTTTAATTGTTTTGGTAGAATTAAATATTGACAATATATTTTCCTGTTGTAACTAAAAAAAATATTGACAATATATGAATATTTCTTTTTCATATTTTTTTTACATTCTACAAACTTTCAACTATACATAGAGATTTTTGTACCAAGAAAAAACTATATATACATAGAGATTTACTAATTTACTCTATAGGTCACTTATGTATTCTAAAAATGAAGTTTTCCTTTTTTAAATGAATGAAGTTTTCTGCATAATTAAAAACTAATTTTAGACTTTGTGAAATACTGAAATTTTATGTACTTGATAGCTATTTGAAAGAATTATTGTGTAAAAAGTTATTAAGAATGGTAACTTGAATAGTGTTTACTTCAAGAAAGATTTATTTTAGGGTGAAAAATTAGCTTCAACCTCTCTAAATGCTAACTTTGAATCTTTTTAGCGTCAGCTAAAGTAACACAACCCCGATGCAAAACGTAGATTTCAAGTTTTATTTCACTTGTTGTTAAAGCCAACGGTAATTAGCGTCAGTTTATTGACCATTACTGTCAGCCCCTACCGACGCTAAAATCATCAGTCAAGTTAGCGTTGATTATAACTAACGCTATTATGAAGTATATCTAATCCATCTTTAGGCTCTCAAGTCAACGTTAGTCAGGCCAATGCTAACCTTCGACGATTATTTCCCTCGATCGCTTTAATAAATTCACTCAAAATCTTCAAGCACTCACAGTCTGAAACCCTCACCTCACCTCTCTTTCGTTGACCCACATATTTCTTCACCGCCCCACTTCTATGTCGCCAAGTATCTACCACCCCGCATGATGGTTCGCCCCCACCCCGTCCTCTCCTCTCCTCACTTAGCCGCCCCGTCCGCGGTCTCCAGCGCTCTTGTCAGCGCTCTTGTCATCTCAATGCCAACCCCACCTCTCTGCCCCAAGCCTAACCCCTTCCGCGGCCAGCTCCCATGTCATCTGCGTACATGCTTGCCCTGCTGATTCTAAGTTTAGTGGGTCTCTTAAAAAATAAAGGAGTTCTAGAAATTAGAAGTTTTGCACATGTTTGTTCCTTCAAGTGTAATCTCTCAAGATGCAACTTATAACTTTTTAAATAGAGCCCAAATTAAACAAGTACGCAAGAATACCTAAGAAGGGGGAAACGGTAAAAATTAAGTTCTGTTATTTCCCATAACTCAAACAATCAAATGCCATCACATGAATGAAATGAAAAATAAGTAATAAGAAGTTAGCACTAGACATTATAAGATTATTAATTTATATGTAAAAGTTGTGGAATTATTCAAATGCCAATTTAAATGATATGTCAAGTCTTTTTTTTGTTAGTTTCTTAAGAATACTTAGGTTAGTAATAGTGGGTATTAGACATTCTTAACCCTGACGCGGGATGCTATGCATTTCCGGTACTTAAGTTATGCACCTCGTTTTCCTTTCTCTTTTCTCGTGGTACATATCAGCACAAGAAACTTTGCCCCCTAAGCCAAAGTTATAGCTACTCCCCTGTTTACCTTATAAAAAAATAGAATAAAGTTTCTTGACACTCTAAAACCACTTCTTAGGATATAAAAAGAGAAATGAGAAAAGTGAGCAATGTAATAAGAAAAAGGCTTAATTGCACATTTGGTCCCCTAACTTTACCATTTCTGCGAAAATCGCCCTCCAACTATGAAATTAGCAAAAACCGTCCTGGAAGTTTACACCCCACTGTTGTCTTCCTGCGAAAATCGTCCCCCAAAAGGACGGTTTTTGCTAATTTCTTAGTTGGGGGACGATTTTCATAGAAAGGGCAAAGTTGGGGGATCAAATGTGCAATTAAGCCTAAGAAAAAAGTGATTATTAAAGATAAAGTAAAGAGAAATGAAATGAAATGAAAGAGAAAGTAGAATGTAAATTAAATATGATCAAAATCCGAGTGACACGTTTTGCCATTTTCCACCCTCGCCCTCGATAATAACGGATGAGTATTAATTCATTCGCACTTTATTTTCTCTTTTATTTCATTCTATATACATTATTTACTATATTTTTCATTTCTCTCTTTTCTTCTTAGTGGTGTGGGTGTATTTCATATGTGAATAAAACATTACTGAGTTCTTTTGAAGTGAATCTAACTATAATCGTTGAGTGGAGATGAAACAATAAAATTATAGTTAATTTGGAAGCAGGGCCGGCCCAAGGGTCAAGCGACCCAAGCAAGGGCTTTAGGCCTCAAAAAATATTTTTTTTTTCAAAGTAAAAAAGGCCTCATATTTTTGCAAATAAGGCCTCAAATAAAAAAAAAGAAAAAATACTACCATTTTGTTACTCACCATTACCTACCACTTTGTTAGTTGTTTCTTCCCTAATTTTTCTCAAAAAATCTTAATTGACAATTACTAAATTAGCAATCTTAATTGACAACTAATTGATATTACCTATTCTTTTTCTTCACCTTTTATTCTCTGACCTTTCCTTTTCTCTCAATTAAATCCTAGTAACGTTTCTACTCTCCCTGCCACTCTCTCAAACTCTCATATCCTTTGTAAAAGAATTCTCCTCCATAATTTATTTTTTCTTTGATTACTTGATTAGCCATTGAGAAGAACGGGAGAAGATCAATAGGAAAACAAAACTCCCTTTATTGTAAGTAGTTACGCCCTAGCCTCTTTGCTGTTTTGTTTTTTCTGATTTCTATTTTAGTTTGCTTTTAATCATGTATGCGGTATGCCTATCCAGACTCCAGTATCCATGTCGGCATGACCATGAGGGGATGGTTTCATGGTTATGTTGAGTTTTGATACAATAAAAATTTCCTTTTTCTACAATATAAAAGGACCGTAAAGTACTAACTAATTGGAATTGGATGCAATACAAAAGTTAGAAAAATAAAGTTTAAATAAAAAATGTAATAAAGAAATTTTTTTTAGACAAAAATGCCTCACTTAGGCCTCCCTTTAAAGTTCGCTTTAGGCCTCACTTAGGGTTGGACCGGCCCTGTTTGGAAGGCATGAAACACCGCTTCTAAGTTGACCAGTTAGTATACACTCAGAATGCCAACATCATCCAATAATTTCAAACAATAATTGCACCTTTCAATCCAACTCCCCGCAACTATAAATAGCTGAAGCCTCCTCCTCTTTTTTCCACAAGCCAAATAGCAAACACCTGTATACCAATTTACCTTACTTTTCACTCAAGCTTCTCAAAAACCACTTGAACCCAATGGCTTCTTTCCAAAACTTCAACTTCGAAGCCCAAATTCCATCAGAGCTCCTGATATCTCAGATCATGCAACTTCACGCAGCAATCTCCAAGCTTGAATCTCTCAAGCCTTCTAAGCAAGTCAACACCCTCTTCACTCACCTAGTGAAACTCTGCACCCTCCCTTCATCCATTGACATTGAAGCCTTGCCCCATCAAGTACAAATCATGCGTGAGAGCCTCATTGGCCTCTGTGGCCGCGCCGAAGGGCTTCTAGAACTTGAATTCTCAACATTCATTAACAACACACCAAACCCTTTGAACAATTTAACCCTCTTCCCTTACTATGGGAACTATGTCAAACTAGCAAACTTGGAGAACAAAATCCTCAAAGATAATGGGGTTATGCATGCAAAGAAGGTAGCATTTATTGGGTCTGGTCCAATGCCACTCACTTCAATCATCATGGCAACTCATCACATGGAATCAACTCACTTTGATAACTTTGACATTGATGAGAAGGCGAACGAGGCGGCTCGCAAGATCGTTGCTTCGGACGGGGTGCTTGAGAAGAGGATGAAGTTTGAGACACGAGACATCATGGACTTGAGGGAGAGATTGGGGGAATATGATTGCATCTTTTTGGCTGCACTTGTGGGTATGAGCAGGGTAGAGAAAGTGAAGATCATGGGACACATTAGAAAGTATATGAAGGAGGGAGGTGTTTTGCTTGTGAGAAGTGCAAAAGGGGCTAGAGCTTTCTTGTACCCGGTTATTAAGGAGCATGATATGGTGGATTTTGAGGTGCTTACCATCTTTCATCCCACAAACGATGTGATCAACTCAGTTGTCCTTCTTCGCAAGCCTGAAGCTTAGTGTGGTATTTCTACTTGAAGTTCCCTCCTATCCACTGCGAATTCAGCTTTAGTATAGTTTTCCACCGTGTATCCAAATATGGATTTAGTATTGTTGTGTGTCATGTAATGCTTTCTTTTTATGTCATCCTTTATATGATGACTTAAATAATTGTACCAGTAACAATATCAAAGATGGTAAAAATAAATGCAGTGTTTCCAAAAGGATTGCATAGGAGTCAAAAGCAAGGTTGACAAAATCGCGAGTCAACTCGTAGAATCGTACGATTCTACGATGTTACAAGGCCCCTACATGTTGAATCGGTAGCAGAATCGCTATCGAGTAGAATCGGGTGGAATCGCCGTTGTTACAGGTAGAATCGCAGAATCATGGGTCGTCGCCGATTCTACTTTCTGGATTATGGAGAAAGATTTTGATGAAAACAATGAAGACTTGGATGTGGACAACTCGGATTTTAAAACTCTAAATGAAAATGAGAATGAGAGTTTGGATCTAGAGATTCTAGAGCAATAGAACCATCGTGAATGTGAAGATGAAGAAGAAAATGAAGATGAAGAAAATGAAGATGAAGTTGAATGGAATGATGATTATATGGATGTTAATTTGAATGAATTGCTTGGAATACATTAGTGCTTTTAAAGAGATTTTTATTTTATGTTAAGGTAGTTTGTATGCATATATATATATATGAATTTATATGCATATAATATATTTATATATTTGTGGAATCGTAGCGTCCTTGCTACGTTTATACGAGTTTACGATTCTGCACCTCCTTTCCCGTCCTTCGTAGAATCGCGATTCTGTCAACTTTGGTCAAAAGGCACAATCTAAATTTTTTTTTTTTTTGAAGGTAAACTGAATAAAAATTAAGGGCCAACCGGCAATTGAGTCATTACATCAGAAATAACTAAATGGGAAACGGCTACCGGAACCTCCTCCACCCATACTAAATTAGCATAGGTCTCAGAGTTTCTAGCCAAAAAATCTGCAACAGTATTGCCTGTGCGTCTAACAAAAGAAAGCGAAACAAAATCAAAAGCATTAATTAAAACACGGCAATCCTGCAGAATCGAACTCAGATAAGACCTCCCAGCTTCCTTTGATTTCCAACTAGTGAATAATTGGAGACAATCCGTTTCCAAGCATATCCGGCGAAATCCTAGATCAATAGCCAACTGTAGTGTCCATCTCATACTCATGGCCTCCGCCACAAGTGGGGAAGTACACAAGATAGGAAAAGAACATGCTGCCGCCATGGCCTCACCTTGACAATCGCGGGCCACCATCCCCATGCCACCCGTTCCATCAACACGAAGAGAAGCATCAAAGTTGCATTTGATGATATCCACCGCCGGCTTGCTCCATTTTGCTGGCAACGAAACCGAGGGTGCACGAGCAAGGTCACGGATCTGAGCTTCCTCCAACATACTAGCCACACGACGGAGAACCGTAGCCACCACCAGCTCTCCCTGCTGAAAACAGACCTTGTTCCGTGCCTCCCAAATCGCATATACCACCGTCTGAGCCATAGCCAGGACCTCATCATCATCCATCGCTATCACTGCTGTCCAGAACGCCTGAAACGAAGTAAAAGAATCCACTCTGATGGCTAATTGAGACGCAAACCAGATGTGTTTGGCAGCTGGGCACTGGAGGAAAAGATGGTCTTCATTCTCCCTCTCCGAAGCACAAAAACCGCAACCTGGATCAACATCAATGTGGCGCCGGAACAAGCTCTCCTTCAGCGGCAACAAACCACAAATTGCCCTCCAATAGGTTTCTTTGCAACGTGGCAAGGCTCGAGATGCCCAAAAGAACTTCCAGCTCCTTGGATCAAGCTTAGCCGTAGAGGAAGAGGACGCAGCATCACGATGTAACAACAACCGCATGAAGTCATATCCCTCTTTTGATGTATATTGTCCATCACTTGTACCTGGCCAATGAAACAAGTCAAGACCCCCATGCACTCCCAAAGGAATGGAAAGAATGTTTGCCGCAGTGCTTGGGCTAAAAACCAGCTCAATCAAATCTCTCCTCCAACAGTGCAAATCCTGGTCAATGAGCATTGCAACCTTGGTGAGATTAAATTCTTCAACTAGATCTTGCCGGTAAATGAGAGGCGCATCTCCCGGCACCCATTTATCCCTACAAATATCAACTTGGGTTCCATCACCAATTCTCCAAGAGCCCCCTCTCTCAAAAATCCAACTCGTTTTCAGGATACTAGTCCATGCATAGCTTGGACGATACCCTTTCTTGGCCTCACGCATGGTGCAATTGTGAAAATAAACCGCTTTAAAAACTCGTGATAGCAAACACTCAGGACGAGTGAAAATGCGCCACCAATTCTTTCCCACTAGGGCCATATTGAAAGACTTGAAGTCACGAAAGCCAAGGCCACCATCTTCCTTCCTCTTACAAAGATTCTCCCATTTTGTCCAATGAAGACCACGTTTGTTTGGGTCACCTCCCCAGTAAAATCTGGATATCATATGATCAATATCTGCACACAAACCATCTGGTAAAATAAAACAAGACATGACATAGGAGGGTATGGCCTGAACCACAGATTTAATAAGAACCTCCCTGCCTGCCCTCGACAGGAATTTTTCTTTCCACCCTTTAAGCTTTTTCCAGACTCGATCTTTGACAAAATTGAAAACTTGAGTTTTAGACTTACCAATGATAGTCGGTAAACCCAAGTATCTGTCATAGCTTTCAACCGCCTTTACTTGCAATAGCTGCTTAAGTTCATTGAAACGAATATCGGGCACATTTCGGCTCACCGAAAGCATAGACTTGTCAAAATTGATTCGTTGACCTGAAGCTCGCTCAAAGGTTGCTAGGATGTTCTTCAAACACTGGGCCTCTTCCACTGTCGCTCGTGCGAATAGCACACTATCATCTGCAAAAAGCAAATGTGATATGACAGGCGCATGCCGACTGATTTTAATACCACTAATCTCAGAAGCAATCATAGCTTTTTCAATCATGGCTGAAAAGACTTCCCCACATAAAATAAATAAATATGGTGACAACGGGTCACCCTGTCTAAGCCCACGTTGGGGAACAAAACTTGGTTGAGGATTACCGTTCTGTAAAATTGAAAAGGACACCGATGTCACACAACTCATAATTAGGCTTACCCAAAGAGCAGGGAAACCCATCTTTTGTAACACAGATTCAAGAAAGGACCATTCAATTCGGTCATAGGCTTTGGACATGTCCAATTTAAGTGCCATAGTGCCATTCCGGCCATTGATTCTCTTCTTCATATAGTGAAAACATTCATACGCAATCAAAGCATTATCAGTTATCAAACGTCCAGGAACAAAAGCACTTTGGCTCTCACAGATTAAATCAAGCAAAATCAATTTAAGCCTATTTGCTATTGTCTTAGTAATTATCTTGAAAATGACATTACACAAACTGATTGGTCTAAAATGTGTCGCATGCTCAGCCTTTTTAATCTTAGGAATAAGGACCAATAGAGTGTGGTTTATCATACCTGGAGATGAAGCTCCACTCAGAACTTGTAGACAAAATTCTGCTACATCATCACCAATAACATGCCAAAATTTCTGGTAAAAGAGAGCCGGCAGTCCATCCGCTCCTGGTGCTTTTGTTGGGTGCATCTGGAAAAGAGCTTCCTTGACCTCCTCTTTTGAAAAAGGCTCCGCCAGGGTCTCCAGATGCGATGGTGTAATCCGACCTGAAACAAGAGAAGTAGCATCCTCCACCCCCGAAGGGTGTGAAGTTGCAAAAATAGTAGTGAAATAGTCCATAAGGACACTCGAAATATCACTATCATCCTCAAATTTTCTGCCTCTGTCATCTTTTATAAGTTCTATCATATTCCTCTTCCTTCTTTGGGACGCTTTCTGATGGAAAAAACGCGAGTTCCGGTCCCCATGCTTGAGCCAAGTAGCTCTAGACCGTTGGCCCCACCAAATTTCCTCCTGCTCAAGCAGAGAATCAAGCTCCTTCCCTGCTTCTATAGAGGCCACTCTAACCTGCTCTGTTTGGGTTTTTTGCTGTAGGTTTTCCAACAGAGCTCGTTGATCTGAAATTTTCTTCGGTAAATTCCCAAATTTTGCTTTACCCCAACCGTCAAGCGCACTGCTCACCTCTGACAATCTGGAAAGAACATTATTATCCCCACGACACCAAGTCTCTGTAACCACTTCCGCACACTCAGCTCCTTCCCTAAGCCACATCTCCTCAAATCTGAACATCCGGGTTCTTTTTAGCTCCCGACGTTCTCTACGGGCACCACACGTTAGTAGAATAGGGCTATGATCGGATTGGTGACGCTCAAAGTGTGCTACTGAGGTTCTCGGCCACATATCATCCCATGCATCATTAACCAAAGCAAAATCAATCCTCTCACGAATAGTCCCCGGATCTGTTCTGTTATTCGACCAAGTGAAACGGTCCCCTGAAAAGTCCACCCCATGGAGGCCTATGCCCGTGCACCAACTGGAAAGCCACTGCATATGCCTAAGATCAGGGGGTCCCCTCCCAGTTTATCAGCCGGGGAGAGGATATCATTGAAGTCACCAATACACAAACAAGCTGTGGTGCCAACTGGCAAGAGATTACTGACAAGGTTCCATGTGTCTCTTTTACGCTGTACCTCCGGGTAACCATACACCCCAATCAAAGTCATGGGAGTCTGGTCCACTAGATGCAAAATAGAACATAAAATATGATGTAAAGAGGCATTTATTACCTCTAACTGTAAATCACTACGCGACCAAAGGCAAAGACCACCTGCTCTAGAATTCCCACGTCCTGCACACTGCACCGGGAAAATATTATAAAGACCACCAACTCCTCTATGCTGAAGAGCCTCAAACGTATACAACTTTGTCTCCATAAGAAAGACAACATCAGGATCTTTAGAGTGGATGAGCTTTTTAAGAGCCTGTACTGTCTGTAGGTTCCCAAGCCCACGACAGTTCCACGCAAGGATCTTCATTGAGGTGGGCGGGACTGCTCCTTTGCAGTCTCCGCCAATCCCAATCCATTATCAGAGTTGTGTTTTTTGAAAGGAGGTGAAACACCTGTGCTTCCGGGCCCCAGAATAGATGAAAAGACGCTTGACCTTTTCATGGGTGTAACACCACCATGTTTGTTCCCTGCTCCCTGTCCATCTCTAATAATAACACCTTTTGCTGGGTTTCTAGCCGATTTCCCTGTCTGTTTATTGAGATGAGCTGGACTTTTAAAAGCGAAATCAATATTCTTTCCTTCCCCACTTGTAGCTATTTTCTTAGCTCCATTGGAGGCCTCGGGCATAGTCCCCTTTCCACGAGAGTCCAGCGACTTGTTCTTGTCCCCATCTTGACTTTCTCTTGTCATCATGCCACGATCCTTCAAAATGCTCTTCTCTGTGTCCACCTGCTCATGTTGTGTTATGGTCTCCCCACCAACTTTCTTATTCTCCGCGTGTTCTACACCCAAATCTTCGTCTTTCTCTGGTATCTCGGGCTGCTCTATCTGTTCTTCTTCCCCCTCGTGCTGAGCTTCTTCCCTACGTCCCCCGTGTCGGCGTTCTCCTTCGCCCTCAGCCCTCATCCAACCACCAAATTTGTTTACAGCACCATCCCCTGGGGCCTCGCAATCTTTTATTCCGTGGTCAATCTTGCCACATCTGTAGCAGAATGTGATCAACTTCTCATATTTGAAAACCACCTTCAACGATGGCTTCCCTCTCACCGCTATCATTTGGCCCCGTCGAAGAGGAGCGTCAATATTCAGCCAAGCTCTTACTCGCAGGCACACCCCATAGCGGTTGGCTTCATACTTGTCCCAGTCTATGAAGCCGCCAAAAGAATCACCAATACCTCTAGCCATGTTCTCTGTTCTGTGTGTGTAGGGCAATCCATGAGCCTGGATCCAGAAGGGAACCCTTGTGATCGGTATTGTTGCTGGATTCAGCGTGATATCAAAAGTAGTCAAGGCAATTAGTTGCCTGCTGAAGAACCAAGGTCCTCCCCTCAAGACAAGTTCCCGATCACGTGCTGTCCCAAATTTTATGGAGAAAAGATTCAAGCCTACATTGCAGATCTCCTGAACATTCCTCGATTCCCAGTAGCGCTTCATCACGCTGCGAAACACTCGCGGTTCCACCTTGTGCGGTGCTAGAACCCTTGCCAAAAGCCAGACGTCAACCCCCAGGTTTGGGTCGAGCACAGACTCACCAACATCCAGAACCACGGTCTCATCTCCTTCAAGGTCGAAGTCTGGAATCAACTCGTCAAATGCCATCTCGGCCATGTTACAGTAGCAGAAACAGTGCAGAAGTGAATGGTGCTGCCTAAAAAAGAAGCCCCACATAAAAGGAAAAACCTTGAAGAGAAAAAATCACCCTTGACCGACCAGCCGCCAGGATTAATAGCAGCGGCGATCCCCGTAAATATGCAGAAGAATGGCAGCTCTTGTCGGTCTATTGTGCGGTGTGGCGGCGTGCCCTTGCTTTCCGTGTAAACCCTAGCAGACCCATTAGATTGATTTGTTTGATAGTTTCAATATGTCCAATCTAAATTTTAAAACAATTACTCATGTGCAAGTATAGGCGAAGGCTACATTATACCACTAAGCCAAGAGGTATGCCGTGTATCATGACATAGCAAAACATAGCTAATCGATAGCAAGCATAAGTTAAGGATTATTTCTACATAATCTTAGGAAGTCCATTAGTGAAATATTGGCTGCAAAAGGGGCTAGATAACGCAATGATACATATAAATAGAAAAAAGGGCAGTGAAAATGGATGCGGAAGTAACCTACTAGTTATACGGTTAATTACGTTAGTAAGTGCTGAAAATAAATACAAGCACAATGTGAAATTCAATAATAAACATCTATAAAATTATGAGAAAATGTATAAAACAGATAATCTGAGTAGCTAACATCATACAAAGTAGAGATTAGAATATTAACCCCGCAATGGCTCTACCGAAGCACTCCAATGATCCTCGACTCTGACTCCTAACTTGCATTACGTCTCTGTCCTCTTCCACTTCCGACACTCGAGCTCTGCCTCTTCTAGTCCGTCTCTCCATGTGATTTGGCTTGCTTCCCTTTCCTTTAAGTATAACCTGGCTGCACCAACATGCATGGTTGTGCTCTCTAGAATGCACAGCCGCGCTTCTCAAAAATTAAACCAGTGTTGTGCTACAATGCAGCCGTGCTTCTCTATTTTTGTAAAGCACTCTGCGAGCTTCCTGGTTGTATTCTCTTTTCAGCATTGAGAACTTGTCTTTTTGTCTCATTATATACTTGTTTTTCTTACTTTTTCCACATGTGACTACCTAGCTATAGTTCTTTTATCATGAAATTTGTGAATACTAAAAAGGCAATACAACATATAGGCACGAAATCATTAGAAAAAAAAAAAAAATAGGCACAAAATCATGGGTATGCATGCATCTACACGAGCACCATATTTTGCTTCCGCAAACTAAAATGCATTTTTTTTATTGCCGCACAAATAAGAATGAGGTTTGAGGTTTGCATTTGGTCAACTTTATGACCGCTTTCTAAATGGGGCACGTTAGAAAAAATATATACCGCATTTAAGGTTTGATTCTAAAGGCATTTTTGGAACAAGGATGGTGAAGCCAAGGTGGTGAGGCTTTAGATTCTCCCTTTTTTCTCTTTTCGGATAAACCAGGCTGTTACCTGACCAGTATCTGGATGTAACATGGACTTTGTCCTTTGAGTCTTTATTTATGAAACTTTGTTTCGTTGGCCTAAAACAAAAAAGGTGAAATTCTCATTAAATGATGGCATATTTGAATAAACAGTTACTCTTTTTTAATTCATTAAAGCGCAGCATCAGCAACAGTGCAATGGAAAACTTTGACGCAATGTTGTCTACCAAAGTATTTGTTATCCATAGTTATCACGAATACAAAAACGATACAGGTGCTGCTGTGACCAAAACTGAATCATAAATCCTTCTGAGGATCTAAATGAACATAGTGAAGGAATTTCTCATTTAATACCGGATTGTGATTGTTGATAGCATGTATCCCACAGCCACAGCCTCATCTATGATGCAAAATTTGTTGAGCAATTTTATAGAGAAAGAAGATTTTGCTCCAATACAAGCCTAAAACGGATTGTACAAAATGGAATGAATTCCTGACACGCTCTTCTCACGATTCATAGTACTTTAGAGCCTCCATGGAGAAAGAAAACATGGCAAGACATAAAATCTGAACGTCTATATCGAATCTGCATGGAGCTCCTGGAAGGCATAACAAAACAAAGCCACCGCAGAGAGGACTTTAACGATAGTCTCCACATTCTCCTGCTGTTAATCGCCAGCACTACCTCAAAGAGTAAGTATGAAACAATACCACCATCCCTACGACAATTAGTAATACAGAGTATACACACTAAGCCTCACTTGCAGGACAGAACATGCTGCAGCATATTGGAAGGAAAAAAAAAATTATCAAATCACTGACTTTTTGGTTCATAAATCACTATCAATATTGAAGGCAAGGATGGGAAATCAGTACAATAAAACAATCGGTCACCTCATACCTGATCAGGTCAAGGTCCTTCAAATTGGACTTTTTCTTGGCTAAATGTTCGGAGCCGTTCAATCAGATCCTTTCTTAATGACTCAGGAATCTGAGATATGAAAGCACCTTGGGCATCTTTTATTAACAACTTCCTGCATCGCATGTAATGCATATCATGTCAGGGAATAACCAGTAGGAGTAAAATCGCAATCAACATAGTCCATAAAATTATTAAAGAAATAGCACTATGTACCCACAAAGAAGAAAGACAATGAAATAACACTACAAGAAATCGTGCATTAAATTAAAACAAAGATTTCAGCAACTTAGTTTCTTCCTTTTTCCAATTTTAAGAATTGAAACTATATATCCCATCAGCATAATGCAGTGGCTATTGGAAAAAGCTGAGTTGTCATGGCAAAAGTCACATTATGACGACCATAAATGGACATGCAATCATTAAAAAGAAAAGTGGGAAAGGTAAATGCAAACCACTGCCCACATACTCCAAAGTACTAACAAACTAGCTAAATACAGTAGTTATGCCCAGGCCTTGGACAATGCATATTTAGGACCCATTTTTTGTCTGTTCGTTTCTGCAAGCATAAACACACCATATGGACACGTGCTCATGCAGTAAGTTTATAGAGCTAACAGACTAAAATGTTAAGTTGTAGAGGAAAGTGTGCCAATGAATAATATTGGACCACTCCATTTTAGGGAAATTGATGCTCAAACCCAGTCATCATGATGACTTAATTACCAAAGATGCCTAGTTGACAGTATCATTCTTATCACCCGAAAAACAAAAACAAAAAATCAAACAATAAGTTTTTACATTATCTCGAACAGGAATATCATCAATGGTTTAGAATCAAGTCCTGTTTGTTCATGGTTTTTAAGAAAAAAGGTTCCTAGAACATAAAACATGCTCAAAAGTTATAATATTTTTTTAAAAAAAAAAGTACTTTCCTCATTAGATATAGATAGTAACTTCTGACAAAACGTCCACTATTTCAAATAGCAGGTAGCGCCGCAGGCAAATAGTGAAAGACGCATAGCAGTTAAAATAAGTAAAAAATTATATAAAAAACGGCTTGTGTAGTGCAAATAAAAATCAGAAGGAAGGATGATGAAACATAAAGATATTAGACAGAAAACAAGTAAAACAGCATGGGTTGAATTTGAAGCTTGTTCAGCCATGCTGCTAGAAGTTTTAAAAGAGAAAAAAACAAGTTGAGAAAAAGAAGAGGAACAGAAGGAAGGAAAACTGAAAACTACAAAACAGAACCAGAGTGAAAACAGAAACAGAGGGTGAAAAGTGAAAACGTGAAGGAAGAAAGGAAAAAAATAAAAGGAAAAGAAGAAACATGTGAATAAAAAGAATATGAAGGAAGAACTAAACAAAATAGCAACAAGAGAGAAGTGTTAAAAAAAACAGCAGAACAGAGTTGCCGGAAAGTGTGGTTGGAGAAGCTCCCTAGAGTTGCTGGAGAAGAAGGGCACAAGGTCAATGTCGAAAAAGGAAGAAAGAAGGGAGAACACAAGAGACTGAGTTTCTCACTTGTGCGTAAATGAAGAGCTGTGGCCGAATTCCTTGCTCATGAAGTCTTACAGGAATTAATGCCCATGTGGAATTAATGATTCAAGCGGTGGCTCACCGTTCAAGAGGTTTCTACTTTAAAAAAACCCTATAAACTTATGTTACTGCTACGATTGTTGCACCGCTATCCTCCATCACAGCCGCCATATTGCTTAACGCATTTTCCGCGATGTCACGGCAGAGTGAACTTCCGGCACGCTATAACCACTATTTGGTTACACTGATTCTACCATGGTTAAAATATTTAGGGTCCATCATAATGATGAGAAAATAGAGGAAGGTAAATCATAGGATTCAAGCAGGTTAAGGGAAATGAAGGCATGCTTCATGTTTAGTTTATGACAAAAGTACCCCTCAGAGACTAAATGTTATGCAATGAAGAACCAATTAGAGTGGACTTAGTGTTGCAGAGATGGGAATGTTATAATGATCAACTTGTCCCAAAAGACCGCATGAGACTAAAAATGAAATCTACAGAAAATAAGTTAGGATGGCACCAAGGTGGAAAATGATAGTCTTGCCTTAGGATGGAGGATACTCTAATAGTTAACGAAAGAGGAATACCAAGGATAATCTTATCATCATTAGATGTGATTCATGATAGGATATGATGGCACGATTTGATTCTTGTAGCTGACATCACCTAATGGGAGAAGGCTTTGGTTTTTGTACTTTTTATGACTTTGACTACAGCTTAGTCATTCAATGGGTCAGCGGGGACAAAAAAATGAAGGTGTAAAGGAGCAAGGGTTTTGTCAAACCAAGCCCTCAATGGAATGTTTCTGGAGCAAAAGTCCTAAAATATCCCTAAAAAATACTGTCACATTAACTTTCTAGCAGCATTATTTATGTTTTCATCAGTCCCACTGAATAGTGGCAAAAAACCACACTATTTCCGCCACGACAGTCACTAAATAAACTGTGATGCTACACAGTAACCCAGATCAGCCAGGTCCCGTATGCCCCACTACAGTGCAATGTGACAATACTAATAAACATGTCCTTTTATGTCATTTTACCTTTATCAGCCTAGGTTAATCACATCCAAAAGAGACTTCAATTTTCAATAGTTAATTTTATCAAACACTTCTAGTTCAATTAGCTAGATGAAAAGCTTTCAGCTCAGCCAAAAATTAGTTTTTTAGTTATCAGCTATTTTTCCCAAACACAAGAGTTCCATTATTTAAAACATGTCGAATGATCAATAAACAGTCACTCTTCATTAGAAAGATAGATTTAACTATGCTTTATCTGCCACACTTGCAATGGCAAAAGCAGTTGCTGTAGACTGTAGCTAAACCCACAACCCCATCATTATATAATGCCATTTTGCTGGAAACCACCATCGCATAGCAATTATTTGACAACATTTTCAAGATAGTATGTATAAGCGTTATTTCAGAACACTACAGCCCTCCACCTGGTATCTATAATCATAGGTTAAAATCAAACTCTAACATACTTATAAAGTAATAGTGAAAACAGTAGATGATATTCACGTAACGGTTCAACAGATATGTATTGTGTAATATTAAGGGCTGGATGATGCATAAAACTAAATGATTAAACTTACCTTGTTTCATCTCCACTCGTTAAATTTCCAGCTTCTTGTGCTCGTAACCTTTTTTGAGAACGCAAGTAGTCATAGACCATATCTGTCCAGCCACATGACCTTAAAACTGACTTTGCCTCTTTCCCAAGACTGAGTAATGATTTAGAAAACACATCATCAGTATCAGGCACAGAAGAGAAAAGTATCAGAATCAGACACATAATGAATATTTCAGAAGGTAAGGGTTTCAAACTGATTGCAAAAGGAATAAGACATGGGTAAATACATGTGAACAAGTGCAAAAACAATTTTAGGCAAGGAAAAGATATAACAAGCTTTAGGATTTCAATACAGAATGATTCAACAAGACTAAGATATACTGAAAATTAATAACATCAATGTATTTTAGCATGTGAGTAATTGAATGGAGAGAGAATGAAATTAAGAGATAAACTAGGAAACATGGAAAGGAAAAGAATTACTGGGCACCGTCCTCCACAACAATATAGATTGCATAATGTTTCCTTTGGATTGAAAAGGCTAAGTGCTTTGAATGCCAAAATACATGTATCAGATTCTAGTATTCCCTCCCCCGCCAATAAGGTTATCCAGAAAATAACAAATATCAAAGCCTTAACAAAACTAAGACTTCAAAAACACAATGTCCAGCATTAAATAGCTTTAACAGAATGATTCAACAAGACTATGATGCACTGAAAATTTAAAACATCAACAACATTTTAGCAAGTGAGTAATTGAATGGAGAGAAGGAAATTAACAGATAAAGTAAGAAACATGGAGAGAAAAAGAATTATTGGGCAGCATCCTCCACAACAATATAGATTGCATAATGTTTCCTTTGGATTGAAAAGGCCAAGTGCTTTGAAATTTGAATACCAAAATACATGTATCAGATTCTAGTATTGCCTCCCCCGCCAATTAGGTTATCCAGAAAATAACAAATAACAAAAGCCGTAACAAAACTAAGCCTTCAGAAATACAATGTCCAGCATTAAATTGTTTTAACAGAATGATTCAACAAGACTAAGATATACTGAAAATTCAACAACATATTTTAGCATGTGAGTAATTGAATGGAAGAGAAGGAAATTAAGAGATAAAGTAGGAAACATGGAGAAAAAGAATTATTCGGTAGCATCAACTAACATTATAGATAGCATAAGGTTATCCAGACAATAACAAATATCAAAGCCTTAACAGAACTAAGACTTCAAAAACACAATGTCAAGCATTAAATAGTTTTAACAGTCTGCACCAACTACCAAAGCATAGCTAGACATCAATAAAAACATAAATTGTCATTTAACGGTAACCATTAACTAAAATTGGTAAAGTAATTAAAAAATGATAGAGTTTTAGATAGCATACATGTCCTTCAGTTCTTGAACTCTTGCTCGAGACTGAGCATCATGTGCAAGCAAAATGCATGAAGCCTCAAGCACCTTTCTCTTATTCCCCAATATGTTTGGCACACCGTTGACGCCATTGCTTTCATGCTTACAGTTGTCAGGCCCTCTACCTGTTATTTCTTTGTTTCTATCAGTACTTTCTGTAGGATCTGGTTTTACAGTATGGGTATCAACTGTCTGAACATTATTGTGTCCATTTGCCATTGTTGACTCCTTCCTTTTCGAGCTCTTAACAACGTCAGGTTTATTTTTGTCAAAGCCATTTCCAATGGGTAATGACGAAGGATCTTTCTTACCATTCTCTAATGAAACTGAGTCCTTCGCATGCCCATTTATTACTAAGGGCTGATTATTCCTAGAGAAGTCAACTTTCCCATTGACACTTGCAGGAGCGGGACTCTTCTTGGAAATAGAAGTAGAACTACCATTAATGTCAAACTTCACTCGTGAGCTTGACGGCCCTTTACCAATTTTAGATACACTCAGCATATCTTTCTGAGGAGACTGCTCAGAATTCAATTTTGCATGCACTGTTTTCAGTGGTACATCAACCTTTGGGCATTCAGATGCCTGACTCCCATTGGAATGATGAGGCTTTACACCGTTTGACGCAAGAGATTTACTAATTGACACTGGCTTTGGGTTAGTCCGAGAGAAAAAAAGAATATAAACTTTTTCTGACAAAACATCTTGCAGGGTTGCACCTGTTACACAAGAATCATCACAGCAATACCACCGACCCATTGCATCCTGTGAAAAGAATAGGAAATCAAATTCGGGGCTTAATCAGAAATGATTAGGGAATCAATGAATAGGCTACATATATTGTGTACATATGGAATATAAAGTTACAAACCTTAATATACGCATAATAGTGACCAGATTCAGGGGAGTAACCTGAATGCACAATAGTTCCAAAGAGCTTGTATTCTGGTTGTGGATCCTACATAAACACAAATGTTAGAAAGGAAGGTAAATATAATATTAGAATGGGGAGCAAAAGAAGTAAGCAATATTGGCCATATAAACAGTCTGGCAAAAACGCCAGCCAACATAGGAAAAATACTTAACTACCATTATAATTCACCAAGCAATTTATGCTTTTTATTGTGATTGGTTAAATGATATAGCTTAGCCCCTAAGCCTCACCATTTAGTTTTAAGTCCTAACCGAGCTACCCTTTGAAGATTAAATAAAAGCATGTATGACTTTGTACATTTAATGGATATGGGATACTTTATGTCCCATAGGGTCAAGTGCGTGAAAGAGGTTGAAAGCTTTTTATGTGTAGCCCAGTTTTTCGACGTCTCACCAGCCAGTTCACCTTTATATATAGCCAGTTTTTCAACATCTCACAAGCAAAGCTCACCTTCTATTTTACACAATAATTTCAATACGAACTGGGGTTAAACAAAGAAAACCAGACTTGGATAAGATAAAAAAATATTTAGAGCTCATTATGGATTCATGGAATCTATGATTGATGATCTTCATACTTCTCATAGATTACAAGCCGCTGAATATTGCAAACTTAGTGCTTTACTGTGACTTAGAGAGGTTCGCCCATGAAATATTGCTTTTAAATACCTCCACATGTTCATCAAAAATCACCAAACTGAAGCCATTATAGTAATCATATCCTACAAAAGATCTGCTATGATAAAAATTTCTTCTTTAAACCTGAGCATTCAAGTCCAACCAAATGCAACAAATACAGCAAGCAGCAATAAAGCTCAGTAGCAATACAGCAATATTTCAGAAAGTAGCCAAGATCTCCAATCTAGTATACAGAGTTTAAAAACCTGATTAATGATCACCTTCCACCAACTAACTCTTCTTCAAATCATGATAATTTGACAACTATCTGAGTCATCAATACAAGATTTCTGTTAAAAAGCCCTTAAAAGGATCTTTTTTTCCTTTACTACATCAGGTTGCCGAAGTACACCCCGCACTCAAAGCAAACTACATCGACAGACTTAAAAAGTAAACAGCAAATGCACTTAAAGTAGAGGTCCAGAAATCTTTCCGTGTCATATTCTCTTAGATTTGTAACCTCCCAGCTATTAAAAAATAATATTTTAGACCAAACTCATGTGATAATAAATCCCAAAGCCACAATTCACCCTGAGTTATTTCCCAATTAACCTAAAACATATCCAACAAATGTGTTTTCTTCATCTCCTAAGAACAGAATAGCCTAACAAGCCTACCATCTGCGTACAAATACAAAAAATAGTCAAAAGTTAGCTGCCAATCATTGTGTATATTTTTTTTCCCTTTAGATTACTGGTGGGGAACATATTATCTTCCTCTTTTTGGATCTCTCTTTATTTCTTATGAATTTCTTTTTTATAATAAAAACAACAGTACATTGTATTGACAGGAAAACTGTAAATCGGCCATGCCAGCTTAATGAAACAAATTTAGCACAAAAAACAACGCAAATCTTGCAGAGAATTCACCCCCCCTCCACACACACGAAGAACTAGTCACAAATATCAGTGGATGTCAACAGACATGAATCTGGAAAGCACCAAACAGACACACCCCTTCAAAGTAACGAGTACAAAACGAACACCAAACATACCTGGCTTGCTTTGCACATGAAGCTAGAAAGCACCAAAACTTCTTCAAATGCAACAGCCTTATCGATCTTGCCACCCAATATGCCCTCAAACCTCTGCAACCCAAAATCCAGCAATATAACACCATGCAATAATAAACAAATAAGAAAAAACACACCTAATTCACCACAAATCCAAATAACCAACGAAAAACGAAAACCAAACATATCCAACCTTGAGCTGTATCACGAGGATATTAGGCGCTTGAAGTATAGACATCTGCTTTTTAGCTGCCACCAACTTCTTACAGCTGAATAACACAACACCCACAAGTTCAATCATTCAATAAAATTTTCAACAACAAAAAAAGCGAAATCGAAAACACACACTCACTCACTCACTCACCCATCACACTTGTACTTATTGTTGCCATCTAAAACCTCAGGCTGAAAGAATTTCTGCATAGAGTCCCTAAGCGAGTTACTATGAAAAACATCTAGACTGATATCCATCATCTCATCAACCTTATTCGACTCGTACCCGCAGCAGAGACACTTCACCTGGCTCTGCAAGGCACCCCCAAAGATATCCTTCACCACAGACCCTCCACTGTCACCACCACCACCCCCTTTCCGGCGAAGCTTCTTGAGGCGGAGGCAGGTGTTATGGCAGGCGTCAATAACGTAGCGGAGGAACTCGTGCGCGTCCTCCTGACGACCACAGCGGAAATGCTCAGCGAAGATCCGGAGACAGCTCTGAATCTTGGCAGGAGCGTCGTGCGCGAGATCTAACTTGAGAGAACGCGCAATCTGCTTCTCGAGTATGCAGAACGGGCACGAGGAAGAAGCAGAAGAATCACCTGAAACAATGAAAATTAGGGTTAGGGCAAAGAAATTAGGGGGGAAATTGAAATTGAAATTGAAGGTGAAATTGAATGGTGGTGGTTACAGAGAGAAGAGTGTTGGAAACGGAGGCAGAAATTGGCGAGAGGAGGAGTGTAGGTGAGGCACTGGAGAACGCTGTTGAGGTAGCAGGAGTTGCCGAGGTTACGGAGACCTAAGGGAGGAGCACCGGTTTTGCGCTTCTGACTCAGGAGATTCGGCTGCCAGGACATCTGCAGGGCCATCAACGCCGGCGGCAACCGAGATAACCGCCGTGACACGACGGTGCATTGGCCGGTGAAAGGGACCTCAACAACGATGACCGCCGCCGCCACCACCGCAATCGCATCGCATCGCGCGCGCTCTCGCTCCAGGCTCGGTTTTCACTTGTTTTCTTTCCCTCTCTTTGATTTGGTGCTGATTTGTTTTTTCTTTTTTTTACTCTTTTTTTATTTGTTCTAGGACCTTCTTAATATTATCCAAACAGGGAAAAAGAAAATGAGAAGTTGTACGAGTGAGTAAGCAGCAGAGTGAGAAACGAACAAAACAACAGAACAGGAAGCGACGTAAAAAATTGAGATTTTTGGTAAATTGACTAAATTCTCAGAATCTGTGCATCATATCCAGGTTATTGTGTGAAAGAAAAACAAAAATTTATTATATTTCTTATATTATATTTGGTAATGTAGATTATTTCTTGATTTGTTTTTTCATTTCCTTATTTAATTGGTATAGTAATCAACTCGTTACTATATGGATAAATATTTTATCTTTTAAGTAAAATCAGTCATTCATAATGTAAATCCTATCATATCACTTGTTTTAGTATAATTTCATATTTTTGAAAATAATTAATGTATTAATATTGCATTTAATAGTTATTAATGACATTAGAATAATTAACAAAACTCAATTGTGAATTTTTTTCAAAAATAATTATTGTATTAATTTGATATTTAATTGTTTTTAATGACATTAGAATAATTAATAAAGTCAATTGTGACTTTTCAATCATTAAGATGTAGACTAACAGAGTTTTGTAATGATTATGTTTATTTTTTTATATTACAAAATAAAATAAAAATTGAATGTAATTCTTACGTTTAAAATGATACCAAATATACTATAAAAAAATTATATCAAATAATTTTAAAGGATTGATTTGGAAATTAACTCAAAAATTTGTATTTTATGTTTTCGTATATACATCTGAAAGATTAAAATATTAAAATGGTTTTAGTATATTGATTCAAAACATAGCACATTAGAAAAAAAAAAAAAAAGGAATTAGCATGTAACTCGGATTAGAAAAAAAAACTTAAATAGGTGATATATGTAATTAAAAAAGAAAAAATAGAGAAAATATGCAAATGTTTGTTGTGACACCGGGGGCCGACGAGGGCGGGGAGTGATCGTCGTTGTAGTGAGGCACAAGCAAGGAGCAATTCTTGACAGGCTTCTAGACGAAGGGGCACATGAATGAATCAATCTCGTACCCGAACAAGAGGTATTCTGAGACTGTATAGGTATGAGACTATACAATTGAGGAAGGCATAAAAGATTTGATTGGTACTACTCATAACAACATGATGCATCTTCTTTTCGGGAGCCCAACTCATAAAAACTCCAAGGTTAAGTGTGCTTGCCTTGGAGCAATATTGGGATGGGTGACCTCTTGGGATGTTTTCCCGGGAAGTGCCCGAGTTAGGACAAAGCGCACTGAAAAGACTCGTGTTGTTACCGTGAGGCCAGTCGTCAGATTGAGATGTTACAAATGGTATCAAAGTCAACCTCTCCAAGTAGGGTGTGGTTAGAGGACGAACCAAGCGGAAGTTGGTTGGCATGTGACACCCGGGGCCGACGTGGGCGTGGAGTGAGTGATCGTCGGTGCAGTGAGGCACGAACAAGGAGTAGATCCTGGCAGGAGGAGCAGCTCCTGGCAAGCTTCTAGGCGAAGGGGTACATGAATGAATCGATCTTGCACCCGAACAAAAGGTATTCCGAGAATGTATAGGTATGAGACTATACAGTTGAGGAGGGCATAAAAGATTTAATTTGTACTACTCATAACAACAAGATGCATCTTCTTTTCGGGAGCTCAACTCATAAAAACTCCAAGGTTAAGTGTGCTTGCTTTGGAGCAATGTTGGGATGCGTGACCTCATGGGAAGTGCGCGAGTGAGGACAAAGCGCACTGAAAAGACTCGTGTTGTTACCGTGAGGCCAGTCGTCAGATCGAGATGTTACATATGTTTACAAAACACTCTTATTTCATCCGTGCACGGCGCTCATGTTGTCCTTGTTGGTTTTCTTCTGTTTCTTTATAGCTTTGAAAATCATAAATTCTTTTCATTTTCAGAAAGAAAGAGAAAAACAAATTTAAAAAATTGTTTCTGAAAACTGTTAAACTGAAAAGGAACCAAACGATACCTCCTTACAGTGGCGGATGTAGTTATTTTTCACCGTGATAGACATGCATCTTCAAGAACTTAATGATCGTGTTGGTGAGATTAATACTCAATTGCTCCTTTGTTTGGCTTCTTTGGATCCATCTAATTTGTTCTCTGCTTTTGATAAGGCAAATGTATTGGAATTTGCAAGTTTTTATCCAAATGGGTTAACTCCATTTAATTTAGTGATGCTTGGTGATGTACTAGATTGTTACATCATCGATATGCGTATGAATGATGAATTTGCCTCTTTGAAAGGACTCCAACAACTTTCGAAGAAGTTGGTTGAAAAAGGAAGACATGTTAGTATCTTCTTTAGAAATTGACACTGATTTTGCTTGTTACAAAAGCAGCGGTAGACAGAGCTTTCTTTGCTATGAATTTTGTGAAGAATATGTTGCGTAACTGAATTTGAGATACATGAATGAACAATTGTTTAGTTACTTACAATAAGAGTGATGTATTCAATAACATTGATTCTGAGCTTATTGTTCAACGATTTCAGAATATAAAATCACATAGAAGACAGTTATGACTTGTATAATTTTTTATGTATAAACATATTAAAATTGTTTTTAATTATATTTTTGCCGATGTGTTCATTTAAAAAATTTGAACCCTCTGACTCATTTGAAACCTCTGACTCCGGGTCCTGGATCCGCTACTACTTCCTCACACAGCAAATATTTCCTCATACTGCAAGGCAACATGCTATCACATTTATAAACAGATTTCTATAAGCCAAAAATGGCCATGATACCAAAATATAGATCTTCTTTAAATACATCTAGCATAAGATGAAACACTCGGTTTCTAACTTTAGTACCACCTCTCATCACATTTATACCCTATAATGGACTAACCCGAACCAACGAGATAATGCACAAAATACATTGAGAGCAACCAGATCAAAAAGATTACACCAGGGCAAATATTCCCAAATTGAACCAATCCGTAACATTGAATTTTATCAAATTACAATTTAATAAAACAATAAATAATCTTACAAGTTTTCAACTGTATAAGAAAATGCAGTATATATCAAGCCATGACCCAATTATAATAAATGGTGGATGCCAGGGCTTGTAATCTTTATCATTCAACTTGAAATAGTGAATTGCTAGGGTTGAAACTGGCAATTGTATCAAAAAAATAATCGTTGTGATTGTGAATGACTTCAAATATTTCAAAAAAATCAAATGCCATGGCCCAGCACCTCTATATGAAAGGATTGAGTTTGTATATTACATCTGCACATACTGCTCTTGATCTGCATATTATTTTCCCGATCTATAATTAGCTGAAACACTGCATGAACATTTGATGCCTTCTTGCTACATTATATGAGAACTGTGTCGTTATCAGTATATGTTCTCATAAACTTCTGCACAGGACATGGACAACTGAAAGAGATAAAAGAAATACTCTATAAGACGAAGTAACACTATGGGAAGAAAAATGACAAATTCAAATACATTATATACATGCCTTGAGTAACTCAGACTGCTACGATCTACTTGTTAAAGGCTGAGACTCTTCCCTTTGAGTAGATTCATCATGCTCAGAGGCATCTATGGTGGCTCGAGAAGTTTCTTTTTTCAACTTGAAATTATTATATGCTGCTACCCCTGCAATGGCTGTATGAAAATTTACAACATTGGTTATAGAAGCTGCTTATTTTTCTTTAATTTTCATTTAGCAAGATTCATAGCTCCAAACCTTACAATTAGTACAGTTCTTATATTGTACCATTTAACTTTAATTTGAGAACAGCCTTTGTACTGCTATCAGGAATATTCCGTAAAAAATCAATCATATCACCTACTTTTAATCAGCTAAGTAAACTTCTTGTGCTACTCAATCAGTCCATCAGTGAGAATAAATCCATCTAAAATAAACAGAATCAAAATACTTAATATTCTTCTTGGTTTGAGACCCACAATATCCAAAAGTCATGTTGAGACCCAACTAATCTAAGTTGAATTGGATAAACCCACTTAAGGGACAAAGCTCTCCAAGCCTGTTTATTACATTTAAAAGACTTAAATCCAACACAATACATAAAGAAAACAAGGCTTCTAATCATTTAGATCAACAGGTGTTGTTAAACGAAATCTATATTCGTTATGTTGAACAATATTAGAATCATAACTATTAATTGATTTGATCTTAGATTTAACACAATTTCCAAAGTAAAGGCCAGTATTTGTTTGCCGGGTTTATATATGTTAATATGCAGTTAGACATCCAGGGGACACCCGATACTGGGCTACCCATTTTCCTGGACTGTGGAATATGCAAAAGTACACAAGCATTTAAGAGAAGAGTTATATAATTCCGCAAAGGATATGTCTAACGAGACAGGAAAATTTAGAATGCCATACATTGCATTGCAGACACTTACCAATTCCATAACCGAACAAATTGATGGTTGTTAACTTTGTATCAGCAAACAGAACAGCAGACAGTAAGACAACCACCCAATCCTTGACAACTCCAGCAACACGAATGGTTAAAGCACTTGTATGTGTAATCACAAGGAAAACTGATAAGTTCAGAGCAAAAGTGCAAAGGCAATTGAGGAGAAGCAAAACAGGTGGGAAGTTCCATGGTCCATGGTCATCCATCTTTGACTTCTCTAGAAATATCCATGGAAGGAATAAACAAAGTGCGCTGCAGTTGGAAATTATTTGTACAGGCATTAATTTACACTCAATTTATTTAAAAACTAGCGTAATAGTAAGTAAAATTATGAAAAGAAACACTTGCCTGCAGGGACTAACATAATACATCACGGATATAGGATTCAACTTAAGACCCTTCCTCTTAACAAAAATCTCCATGAAGATAAGTCTTAAAGCTTCACCAACGACACCTCCCATTTGGTATACTACTCCAATCCAGTTTATATTTATCTCTCCGTAAGAAGCAACCAGAACACCAAAACTGATCACCGACATGATTAAGAGCATTTTGCAGCTCATTAACTCAAGTCCCGCAGCTACTCCAAGCAGAAAAACAGCTACAGGCACTGTGATAGACATTTGACGAACCAGAGTGATTATGCAATTAGTTGCCATTTTGGTGGAAAAATAATGTGAAAAATTATACAGTCTCCACATATTGAACACCTAAGGCAAGTTGATTAACCAACTGATCTGATTCTTATTTTAAATATCTCAAAAGACACATCTAGCAATTATACTTTCCATTGGTAGATATCATAAAGGGCTAAAAATACCTAATAATAACACATACTACCTCTATTCTAAAACCTTTGTTGTTTTTGCTTTCCCCTTTATTCCAAACTATTTGCTATTTTAGAAATTCAAGACATTTATCGCATTTTTTCCATCTATACTCTCATTTAATAATTTTGGTCTCACCTATCACCTCTTATTTTGACCAATCACTATTCTTTTTTGTTACTGTTGTCTGTTATTAATTAATGAGTGAGTTAGTTGTGAAAACTGGAGGACAATGAATGACGTAGGTAAATATAAACAACAGTTTTTTGGTCAAGTTTTTTACCAATAAAAGAGTTCTTAAACTATGTGCATAACCTTAAACAACAATCATTTTGGAACATAGGTAGTAAAATAAAAGGTTTACTGTAACTTACTGATTGCCTTCAACATTTGTGCAAATGCGACGGAAATATATAAGTATGCAGTATTTCCCAGCCAAAGAGTCATTGCAAACATGGCCCCAATTGGCACTACTGAAGTAGCATATCTGAAATAAGTAGGATTAAATTACAACTGAAATTTGGAGACATAATCAGAATTTAATGAAATCGACTTTTAAAGCAATAAGTATTTCTCCACTATTCGATGGGATTGACAAAAACCCAAAAAATACACTTGAGAAATTAACGTTGGGGCATTTTCAGCGGGTATTTTAGGGTTATTGTTTCGGAAACATAATGTAAATGGTCTAGTTTGAAGAGGATGAGGAGGAAGAGATCTACACGATAAAGACTTAAAGAGGAAGACTTGGATCTACAAGAGGAAGAAGGATGGTGATCAGAAAAGAAAAAAAAAACTTACACGAAGCAAGGGATAGAGATGGAATCAGTGGCAGTGAGGACTGAAGTGACGACCAGACATGGAGGACAGGAGGAAGAAATATGAGGAGATGGGCGAATTAAGTTCTGTTTGGCCAGAAACAAGGAGGAGAGGAGGGGATGGGAGGGAGAAGAAGAAAGAGTGAAGGAAGGAGGAGGTGTTCTTGACAGCGGCAATTTAAAATAAAATAAAAAAAAAATAATAAAAAACTCCTCTAGGCAGTTTGTTGAGAAGCTACTTTTTCTTTGTCCTTACTAAGATTTAAGGAGCTTTTTTAAAAATTAGTTTAGCCCAATTTCTCCTTCTAAGTAGAAGAGAAACCCAAAAACAGTTGGGTCAAACACTACCTAAGTTCAGCATCTATTATCAAGTACAATGTACTCAGGTAAGTGGTAACATCCTTCTTCCCTTCCTACTTTGCCTTAGGAGTCCCATAAAGTGACTGCGTGAAACCTATGTTTCATAACAGAAGGAAACAAAACAATGGCTTAGCCAAGGTGCGCATAGAGTGAGGAGTGAGTGTAAAGCCCCTGTGTTAAGCGAATAAAAGTAGAGCAGCAAAAAAAAATCAAATAAGGTTCAGGACTTCAATTCTTTTAATTTAACATTATAAGCTTATCTTTAATTTCTCTTATGAAATTGGTGAAAGAAAGGCACCCAAAAAAGAAACGACAACAATGAATCACTGAATTGTTTGATTGGTACCACCATACTAATGCATGCATGTATTGCATAAGTTAAAGTCATCTGTAATTCATCACATGGTACCAACACCGGCTTAATAAATTGTATAGAATTAAGTGATTTGAATAGACACTAGATATTGATTATTTATTTTCCACAGATTATAAGACTCTTAAAAGGATATATCTTCAATGATTTTGCGTCTTATTTTCTACATTTCAGTCATCAAAAGCCAGAGAAAGTATGACAAAAGAAAAAACTTCATTCATAAAACACTATAAATCAGCTGTATCATACAGAAATCTTCTTTCTTACTCACATTTCAGGAGTCATTCCCTCCTCAACCTTCAAAACCTGAAAGAAATAGATAAAAGATCTGCATTGCATAATAGGAACGTATTCAATAACATTCAACACGAAGCATAAAGACGTACCTTTAGGACTTTGGTTAATATAAAACACACAACAGAGGAGAAGACCATGTGAAGTAGAGTCAACCCCAAAGGATAAGGGAAGTTAAATTCCTTAGATGACAAAACCCACTGCACATAACAAATTGAAAATCCGACACGCATCAGCTACACAACGACACAGTTTTTATACATTTTCTCAATTAATTCCTCAAATCAAGCATAAATCTAGTAAAAAAAATGGAAGACAATAATAATTCCTGCATGGATCACTCCAAAAGACAATAAAACCATAAAAACCAACATGTGCTGATGCCACCATCAAGAAACAAACATCATGAAAAACTCGGTGAATGTACAAAAAATTTCAACTCTATCACACTCAATCCTATTTCACAAACAGAAAGGTTAAAACTAAAATGTTTCCATTACAACTGAACAAAAATCTCAACTACCAATCACAACTGACAAAATCCAACAACACAAGCCTCAAATTTAACCTAGACTACAAGTTAGAAAAACAAATTATGTAACATGAAAAAACATAATAAAAACAAACAAACAAGACTTTGAATCCTCCTAGCTTCGAAATCAGCACAGAACCATTTCGATGATAATTTTCCGGTAAAATGTTTTCCCGCATTTTCCCGGGAAACAAAGAGTGTGCGAGAGTTTAACCTTGTTGAAGAAGATTTGGCCACTGGAGAGAGCGATATAGAGAAGAAGATAGGCGTAGGTGAGGAAACCCTCCTTCTTCGGATCCGCCATTGTTGCAAAACGCGCTCAAGTTTCAACGACCAACCGAAGCGATTCTCCTTCTTTACTTCACTGACTTTTATGGAGTTTTCCAAATCTGCATCTGAAACCCGATTAGAAAACGGGTCGGGTACGGAATATCCTAGTCCCGGGAAGACGAGGAAAGAAAGAAAATGCCGGTAACAAGTCACCTTTTTTTTTTTTAAGTAGTCCCCCACCCATTATGATTGGGCATTAATTTTGTTATCATCTTAATCTATCTATCTATCTATAATCTATATAAAAGCAGAGTTTGTGCAGCTTGGAGGGTAACTTTGGAATTGAACAATTCAATGCACTACCATGTAATTTTTAGCATGGACATTTTAGTAAAAGTACACATTATTTCCTAAAGAATCAATAACAGCCGTACATCCTCAATCCCATTTTCCTTCAGCCTTTTCCCCTTTCTTTCTTACGTTTCTTTTGAATTTTCCGTTACCACAACCTTCCGTTATGTTTTTCCTTCGCTTCCTTTGTAATCGCTCGGTTTCTCATTAATCGGGTCGCACCAGATCGGAGCTCCTCCGCTGTCTCACCCAGAGCCGCACATTGAGTGAGGCTTGCAAGGGTTTAGAAAAGTTGTGTCGTTCCAAGCGATGCACATCCTATTGCGTTCTTCTCCTTCATTATTGCAACACCGGTAAACACCTATCTTTTAACGCTTTCTTTCTTCAATTTGAGTTCTTCCTTCTAATTTCCTCATATTTTCTTCATCTCATTTGGCAGCATTCTTCAATTTGAGGTTTTTGTTGAACCACAACCTATTCCTATCAACGCATCCATTCCAAGCGACGCACATCCAATGGGTGAGAAAACGAATCATTCACAATTTTGGACGTCAAGGTTAAGGTCTCACCTACCTCTGATGTCGTTCCAAATGAGCCTTTGATTTTTTTTCTTTTCTTATTTGTGAATTGAATTTGTGTTTGAGATTCAACCTCGGAAATTCATCTTTGGGATGTGAATATTTTTCTTGGTGGCATGGATTTATCTAGGTACGTGATTCAATTGATTTTCATATATGTTTCGTGTTTTATGATTTTACTTGATCCTTTATTCTTCTGTTAGAAATTTGGGGAAAAACATATTCTACTAACCATTCTTTCTTCTTATGGTTTTGTTTATACTTTATTTCCTTCCTTAATTTTGGTTTTCTTCTTTCTTCTTATTGCTCCTAATATATATAGCCTTGCTCTTGCCCGTATCTTCACAAAATCACTGAACTGAGTAATGCCAATCAAATCCTCTTTTTATGATGCGTGTTTGTGTTTTTAACATTACTAAGCCAATCTTCCATTTTCATGCAGAAAAGTTCAGATCTCACATTGAGATAGTAATCCTTTCATCGAACCACTGAGGTTTCAAATACCATAGGTTTGGGTAAGTTATGTACTGGACATGATTTGGTTTATTAATGAAGCAATTCCTTATTATTCACACTTCCAAAGGAAAAGTTTTCTTCCGAATTATAAAAAATCCATTACTTGCATATTGTGATTGTCACTTTATTCGATTAAAGTCTTCCCCATTCCCAGTTCATTATTCTTCGAGATCCCTTCTTTCAGAATTTCAGTGATTGGGTTTCCTAATGGTGCTTATGATGTCAACCACTCCCCAGGTACCCATACTCGACGCCTTAATTCAGAATTAGTAAAATCTGGAAAACATAGCCTTCTATGGAATTTCTGTTTTAAAAACGGCTATCTGATTAGGTTAATTATGTGTTATATATGATCTTTCCCCATTGTTTCAATGTCTGACTTCGACATTTCGTTTTATCTCACTTCTTCCCGTCCTGTAGTTTCATAGTTTCACTTTTTAATGTCTCTGTGAATTGTTGATCGCATTTTCACCTTTTCTCTGTTAGGTTTTTCTCTCGCTTTCATTTTCACTTTGTTGCTCTCTGCCAGGTTAGTTGTCTCAAGGACTCCATTCTACGCCCATTTCTTCTTTCTTCTAGGGTTCAAACTTCAAACACTTGCTGAATTCATCTTCTTCATTCACATGCCTGTGCACCACACATTTTCCCTCACCCCTTTCACCTCTCTTTCTTTCGCTCAGACGACCTTTTAATTTTTAATCGCTTCGCTTTACATTGCCAGCAGCGGAGGAGGAGGGATCAATGGAGATGGAGATTTCATGGTTGGGGTGAGCGCACATTCCGCGAGTGGAGGAGGGGTGTGATCAATCCATTACACTTGGTATAGCAATTGATACTGTTGAGTGTTCATTGCGGTAATAGTTCACTTTAGAGAATTGAAGTAGACCAAGTTCACTTTTATTGTTTCTTCTCTTCTAGATAATCTAATATGCTTCAAATTTAGTTTTTGATAGAGGCAAATTTAGTTTTTTTTTTAAATTATGGTTTGATATCAAAGTTAGTCTTCAACATGCTGCTTCTTTAGCTTATGATGTAGCAGCTGTGATTTTTGCTGATCATCATTTTACTTTTTTGTATACAGAATATATCCTATGACTATTAGAGTGGTTTGGTTTAAGTGGAACTCGCAAATGGATTTCCTAGAGGACAACAACTGAAGAAATTTACTCGATTACTCTTTCCTCGATCATCCTCCAGCCAATTTCCTTTGATTCAATCAAAGGTTTTTCATTTCTCTTTTTTAAATTCTTATTATTGTTCTTCCTTCTTTTTGGTATTACAAGTATGCTATTCATTTGGAAATACGGTGAATCATAACATCACCCTTTAGTTTATCATGATTTCAATTAGACTATAATAATCTTGGGTGCTAAATCTATGGTTTTGATTTCAAAGAAGGGGAGATTGAGAAGATGGGTCATCCATGGCAGGGTGCAAGCGGCGGAGAAAGGGGGGTTGTCAAAGATGAGGACTCACTCTGTGATCTCAATCTTCTCTTCCCTCCCTCCTTCTCCAGGGTCATGTATAGCCAAACTTCATGCCACTAAAGGTACTGTATAGTATATACATATATTAGTAACTTCCATAATGAAATTCCTTTTCATAAAATTCACATTTAAAATTACTATTTAATGGTTTGTAGCCTAAAACTAAAAGTAACGGGGATGACTAGCCGCAACTGATCTTTTGTTTAATGAAATTGTGTTTCTTCATAGCTTTTTTTAAGTACCATTGAAGTAGAAAGAATCTGACAACTCCACGCTATATGCAGGAAAATTGCCTTCTCATAATTTTTGTTATGCTTTCCTCATTCATTAGTTGATAAGTCATGAATAATATTACTTATTTTTCTACTTGCTTATAACTATTAGAAATAATTGCTTATTGCCAGTTATGTTTCCTACTTTTAATCTTGCTTAAAGTGTCTTTAGTCAGTTACAAAGTGAAGTGCCTTTAAGATTCAGTTATAAAGTCTAATGGTATTGCACTTTATTAAGAGTCATTGAGTAAGCTTTTGAGTTTCCATGAGTTACATTTCATCGTTATGTTATGTTTGTCTTTTTATTGCTGTTGAAATTTTATGCTTTATACACTTTGATTGCACTTTATTAAGAGTCATTGAGTAAGCTTTTGAGTTTCCATCAGTTACATTTCATCATAATGTTATGTTTATCTTTTTATTGTTGTTGAAATTTTATGCTTCATACACTTTGATTTTATGCTTCCACAGTTAACCGGCAAAGTTAGCCTCTTATCTAAATTTTGTTTACGTTGCTTTGGCTTTTCAAATGTGTTCTTTGTAAGTGACTCATATAATTTGTCTTTTGTTTTTAGTAGGAGAATTCTATAGTTCTTCCTCTTCTTCGCCTCAAATTGAAGAAAATTTGTGCAAGTTGGGAGCTATTTACCCTTAATTTAGTAGAGCATTACTTTGTCAGAATGATAATTATTGTGCGTCACTGTATTAAGCTCCTACATTTTAAATCTAACTTTAACTTTTGGATTCAGCTCTCTAGATTGTCTTTTTTTTAGTGGAATGACTGGCATTATAGTGGCCAGTTTTTAACGGTTATTGTGGCTGTTCAACTTTCTTTCCTCAGCTTAGTTAAACAAGTCTTGCGTCCATTTAATTTCCAAAGAATTACTTCATAAAAAACAATGGAACCAAGTTTTTTTTTTCAAAAAAAAGAGATAAATTTAAAACAGGGAAAAACAAAGGTTTAGGAAGATGTAAATTTAAAGTCAAAGGGGTTGAAGTTTGTATTACAGATCTGTTGAAACTACTTTATCACAGGTAGGAAGCTAGGTCAATAGGACCATTAAAGACCAACATTAACTGTCTATGTAATTATTCCTGGGTGCAAACTTAAGAGACCAACAGTCTTAATTACAAGGCTACCTCGAAATTCATATGCTTCCTGATCTTAGACCAAATTTAATTATTATGCTAACAACGTAAATATGAAGCCGTCTCTTTTTTCAATTTTCCTGTATACCATAGTTTTGTGAATATGCCCAATATTGCACCAAATTTTGTAAAAGTGAGCTCCATATGCGCATTAAGATTGTACTACAATCTGTACCCAATGCTATTATTCGTCGCTATAAAAGAGAAATAGGAGAATAGTAAATCAATATTTCTTTTACCAAATTGCATAAAGGGACATAAGTTACAAAGTAAAGTGGCGCTTCAATAAAATATAGAATGTGAAACTTTCAAGTTTCAATTTATGATTAATAATTGTAATAAATTATGAATATTTTTTTTTCTTGACAGGTTTTTAACCTGTTCAGGATACGTTGGTGGTCCAGTTAAGGATAGAATAAAAGAGAAAAAAAATGCTCGACAATTTAGAATTATAAGTCATATATAGAACTTGATTAAAAAGAAATTAATAATTTTAAAAATATAACAGTATAAAACTATTAAATTTTAATATAAGAACTAAATTAAATAGTGCAACATTTAAATAAACAAACATACAAATACTTAACAAAAAAAAAACATACAGTTCATAAAAAAGAGAAGCAAACAAAAAAACACAAATAAATATAATTATTACCTTCCACAATACAAACTCAAACACATTTATCGTAAAAAAACTTTCCAGTTTAAGTTTTCTTATATCTAAAAGAAGTTTTAATATTTAATTCATAAACTTTCTTGGGATAAAAGTAACAAAAATAACACATTTAAAAAAAGTTTACACTAAAAATAAAAATGAATACCCCCGTGCATCGCACGGGTAAAAAATACTAGTAATATATAAAGCTCATCCACCAAAGTGGGTCATATAGTAACTTAAATGACACATGTTTTAATTCTATTGGTGGTTAAAATGAATTTCCAAATGTCTTTTTCTGATTGGTCCACAATTGATGACTTCTCATTGGTCGAAATTGATGACTCACTGAATTAATAAATTCAAAATTTAATTCATTCAATTAATACATTTTGAAATTTATTGGCACAGGTGGAACATTTGGACCAAATTAGGAAATATAGCAAGTTCTAAGCGATTAACACTTTTTGCACTGTTTATTATTTCTTTGCAATTAACCGGTTTTTTTTTTCCTTTTCTCAATATATATGAACTTAACCGATAGAAATATTTCATTATTTTTCTTATTAACCGTCACCAATTAAAAAAGTCAAAAAGAAACATCATAAAGCAATAGTTGAATGGATAGTGTTTTATTTATCACGTAAATGGAAACAAGAGATATGATTTTAAATCTATATATATATATGAAAATAAGGTTTTCTTCTAGAAAGCCTATGTCACATGGCATCTCCAAAATCATCCATTTTCCCTCCAAGAAAAAAAAGACATCTCACTTTTTTGTTACAACATATTTCATCTCTCATCCTATTTAATTTCATTTATTATTAATTATTCCTTATCCTATATGATACACTTGAATGTATATTTTTAAATAATATATTTTTCAAAGTTTGTGACAATTCAAGTAATATCACGAAATCTATTAAAAAAAATGATTATTTCGAAATATTTTTCTCATTTTTTAAAATTTTAAATATAAAAATTACCTTTTCTAAATTCAAAAATGAAAAAAAATTAAATTAAAATTTTATTTTTTTTGGCTAAAATTTCTACAAATAATTTATATTTGAGACACACATCATTACTAAACGTTTCATTACTAAACAAATTCCCAAGGTTTTTTTCATTAGCGAACCTTATTATTCTATTTCCTCCAAAAAGCTAGAGCATATTCTGGAAATTTTTCTCCAAAAAATGGAATATTCCACAAATTTATTCTATAAATATTATGTTCACAATCAAATTATTCTCATGTGATTATTTTGTTAGTTTTTTTTTTATGTTTTGCAATATATTCATTTTCTCTCATTCACGTTTTCAACATTCTTTTCTTTCTCTCCATTTAAAAAAAATATTCTTTTCTCTCATAACATGAAGAAAAAAATTCTCTTTCTCACTCATTTTTGCCTCATCAACATCCAATGATCAAAGGTTTGTTCTTTCTATTGACAATTAAGATTTTAATTTCTTTTTTGTTTCTACTGCGCAGCTTCTATATCTTATTTTGTTTCATTAATCTTATTCAAAAGTATCTTTGGTTCAAAGGGGTTTGATATTTCTAATCATATACCACATGCAATTGTACGGTTAGGGTTGTTTTGTTATATTAATTGTCAATGTTAATGTTTTTTTCTTTTGCAATCGTATAATATGTCTATTTAAAAATTTATATTGTATATCCAGATTCCTAATGTGTTGTTATTTGTTTTTTTTTCTACATGCAGATAAGACACAATTCAAACCTCTTAAAAATTACTGGAAGTGTGTTGCTATGTTATGTTCTTCGACTTTGCTTTATTTTTTCTTATTCTATGCTATCGTGTGTGAATCACTAGATTTGACCATGTGCCCGAAGGTTAGCTCAAATGGTAAGAGTTAGGGGACATAACGGTTGTGAGGGTGAAGGGTGAAGAGTCCAGGGTTCTGATGATTAATTTACTAATATTACTAACAATTAACATTTGCCTATAAAAAAAACTAAATTTGACCATATCATTACCGTACCAATGATCTTATTTTGGGTTTAATGTCTTCATTTTCCTTAAAAAAAAATTATGCTTCTTTTACGTATATTATTATATCATTCTATAGTGGTTATAATTAGCAATTAATTCTACGTCAAGCAATGTGAAATATTGGTTACCTTCAGTTAATTAATAATGCACTCTTGCATAATTCTCCACGCTCAGATGGTATCTCTATACTTTGCAATCAGAAAATATTGGCACATATTTGTGCAGTATGTCCCAACATTAGTATTGGATTTTTTTTATAGGCACATTAGTATTGGATAACTTTTGGACAATAATTATGAAAACCATTGACTTGCATGTGGGATGGTGAGGTGAAAGGAATCAGAGTGCTAGAAGCTTCGCTCTAAACCATTCTAAATTGATAACCAGGTATCATATTTTAGGTAATGATATTTATGGTATGCGTAATTCTGACTAACAAAAATATTTTCAATTATATTATATTGTTAACTCCATTTGTTTTTTTTTAATACCATTAACTACTCATTTCAAATATTGAAAATTGACATTAATTTCTCATACTAATTACTACATTTTATTTACTATAATAACTAAAAAATTAATTTTTAATTACAATTAAAATTTAGAAAATGTTATTGATTCCTAATACTAAATAAATTTCCTTTACTATAATTAATTATCAATTAAATTTAATCAAAGTTTGACTAAATAACATAAATGTTCATTTTAAAAGAGCATAATTGTTGTTTTAAAAACTATTCTTTTTTTTGGTACATCGGAAAATTGCTTTCAAAAACTATTCACGTTTTCAAAAAATTAATATTTTCAATAAAATAATGATTTTATTCAAAATTAATCAATTTAATGCTAATTAATGTACAACATTTCAAACTCTTATTTACTTATCAATCTAACCATTATTACTATATAATGAAAAAAATCTGGAAATAAATTGTTTAGTTAAACTACTTTAGAGTGTGTTTGTTTCAGCTTATTTTTTAAAAAAACTACTTTTTTTAAATGTAAAGATGTTTGTTTCAGCTTTTTGAAAAAAGAAAATTGAAAAATACTCAAAGCTAATTATTTGGAAAAGCTAATTTAATTAGCTTATCATGAAAATCTATTTTGATGGATAAGAGAGAAGATAAAAAAATAAATTCTACTTGGTATAGCCAAACAAAAATTAGATTACACAAAAACATACAATGAGTAAGTCATGCGAAAGGTGTAGAATCTTTTATATGGTTGACATCTCGAGTTACTGGTTAGATTGGAACTAGAGAAATATCAACAATCATAAATCTTCAATTCTATACGCGTTTTGAAATATAAATTCATTCATCTTCAACACAGATTCATTATATAGATAAAGACTTTCACGTCCTTTTCTACTTCATACACTTTCTTCTCCTCCTCTTCTCCTTTTATATGGAAAAATAACACTTAATCCTTATCATTTTTTTCAATTTCACTAAGTGTATTGTACACTTCTTTTAATCTCTTTACCCATGAGATAATGTATTCTATCATCTACATTTATTTATTTTTCCATGTCTTCTACTTCCCCAAAGAAAGCAAACATTTGTACAAGTGCTTTGTGTTATTCTTCTCTTCTATTTTTCCTACTATAATTAATTGTGTTATCTTTGTCCCCGTAGGATAACTCAATTGGTAGGAGCTGAGAGACTTATGGGTTGGGTAGGGAGAGGTACAGAGATCGATTCCTTGCGGGTGCAATTAATCTTTCCGATGTAAAAAAAAATATTGTGCTATCTTTTGTCCATGATTTCATTTAATCTTCCCCTGATTTTTTTCTCCAAGGATTCTACTTCTCTAGAGAAATTCATCATTTGCACAAGCATGTATGCACTTCTTCTCTTCATTTTTCCATGATATATTTTGTGTTATCTTTTTCTTCATGATTTATTTTTCCCATTTTCTTATTTTTTTAACCGGCCATGCATGATTTTGTCAACGACAATTTCCATAAAATTGTGCATGATTTGCTAATTTTATGATACTTTATGTGGAGTTCTTTTCTTCTATCTTCTCTAATTTCATTCTGCTCTGGTATTTTCCTCAGTCATTTGGGAGTCAAGGGAATGGGTATACGGGACACTCAGTCAAATATTGCGAGATATTGAGGATGGGTAGGTAGTGAGGCCAGTTCAAGGGAAGACACAATGATGTCTTATTTCAATAAAGGAGTGATGAGTTAGGCCAATTGCAAACATATGAAGGAAAAATATGCTTGAGAGTTCTAGAATAGAAAGACACATGCAAAATGAATATGAAACATGAACAAAATTTGTGAGTTAAAATAAATTTTGATTTTTTTATTTTTCACATAAAGGTTTTGTTTCAAACCATAATTTTACACGCTTGAAAATCCTTCAAAAACTTTAATCATTTTCTTTTTACGAGAAAGAAGATGAAGTAATGCAGACGATCATCTTCTTTGTTTGCTCAAAGGATTAACCTAGAGTTTTTTTTGATATATATATATATATATATATATATATATATATATATATATATATATATGAGGCGTATCAAGTGACAACAATGTTTATTGTGAGAGATGAACACATTAAATCGTGACTGTTTGATCTAAGATCAATGGTCAAGATTAAAACATAAAGTCACATGACTTTTTTAAAAAGTTACATGATCATTAATTAGCATTTAATCTTAACCATAAATACGTTGGAAATGTAATGATGAGAAAAAATAATTTTTTACATTAAAAATTGGAAACAAAATACATAAGTACCTTTCAATGTTCCCGTAGGATAGCTCAAGTGGTAGGAGCTGGGGGACATATGAGTTGGGTAGGAGAGATCCAGAGATCGATTCCTGGTGGGTGCAATTTATCTTTCCGATGTACCAAAAAAATAAGTAACCTTCAATTAAAGTTAACTTTAATAAGAGAGTGTTGGGTTTTTTGTCATACTAAAAAGGTGTTGGGTGCTAACTTACTCTTTCAGAAAATCAAGTAGGAGTAAGTTAGCATTCCCCATATATATAAAGTTGAGAAACAACCCCTCTCAACAATGATATTGTAACCAACACTGTCAACATAAAACTGACAAAAACCAGCAACTACAACAAAAATCTCTAAAAACAGCAGCAAACCCCCTAACGTGACAAATGTTTTCTACGTTTTATTTATGTTGTTTACTCTTTTTCACGAAATCTGCTTTAATGCACAATTTGATTCTTCTCTTTTGTATGCAGAATGCGTGAGATAGGGGATGTATCATATGAGAAAGTCTCTCTTATATGAGAAAGATAAGAATGATTTGCAGCCTTTAGATTAATATAAGCGATTGAGAATAAAAGATCAACTTAAGTAAATCACGTGTTCTCTTTTACTTCCTTTCCCTAATCCTCGTGCTTTGAACTCTGAACGGTGCCTATATTCCTAATTTGCTAATCTCTGACTTCCTTTCCCCAATCTTCAATCTTTTTCCTATTCTCCTTTTTAGATCGATTTATTATGCCCAGAATAGTTGATTCAATTGATTTGCAAGTCAATTGGAGAAATTTATAAAAATAGAAGCATGACGAGGGTATGCGTAGCAATTGAATTTGTTATAGAATTGTCTGGACGATTGCAGGGGCGATGAGGAGGAGACAACAACTCGCAGTGGCAATTTCTCAGATGAACAAGTGAAGAACGCAACAGAGAAAGTGGCGGTTTGATGATGGTTCAGCAACATCGAATTAGGGAATAGTTCTCAAAGGATGAAGAGAAGACACGTGACTGATTTAATTAGTTGTTTTGATCTCAATCGTTCATTTTGATCCAATGGTCAAAAATCATTCTTATTTTTCTCACATAAGAGAAACTTTCTCATATGATACATCCCGCGTGAGATAATAACTTAATAAAAGTAAAATATGTAACGGGCGTTGCATTTAGAAGAAAAATTATTTTAGATTATTTTTACATAATTTTTATATAATTATTTCAATAATTTTACTGGTTAAATATATTTAAAATTTTTAATGTGATACAGTCATCTACTTAAATGATCTTAATATAAATATTAAATAAATTTTATAATTTGGTTGCCTCATTATATATTATAAGAGTACTTCTTTAAAATAATATTATATATTTTTATAAATTAATAATTATGAAAAAAATTACTAAAGTAAATTTATCATTCAAAACCATTGATGACACATTTTTTTTATTACGATTTTAAATTGAAAAATCTTATGTAAAATTATCATCCAAAAGATATTATGTAAAATTATCATTCAAAAGATTTTTCTCAATTGACATTAACATCTCTTAATTGTTTAGAAAACTTTAATATATAAATTTTTTCAATAATCAACTATATATATATATTCTAACAAACATTTATATATTTATGTAATGAAAAATTATACAAAATTGCATAATTATAATATTATACAAATTTTAGATATTACTCCCTCCAGTCCTTTTTATAAGAAAAACTTGGACAAAATCACACAAACTAAGGAAACTAATATTTTTTATAAAATTAACTACTATGCTTAACCAATGATGTTTTTTCATTTTTACAAGAACAATCATGCTAATTACCATAAATGTTGATCATACCTATAGGGTGCTTGCAATTTCCCTCCATATTTTTGTATTGGGAATAAGTCCCTTTGCATTGGTATTGATTATTTGACTTAATTTTATAAGAGTGTTTCTTATAAAAAGGACCAAGAAAAATCTCGGGCGTTTGGTAGAAGGGAACTTTAAACATTCCCGGGTAAGTAAGGTTGGGAATGTAACATTCCCATGTTACATTCCCATGTTTGGTACAAGTTTCAGAAAAATTATTCCCGGGTATTAAAGATTCTCAGGCATGCCATTTACATTGTTTTTCTCCAAACTTCATTCCCAAGTTCAAGGATGGGTATCTTACATTCCCATGGGAATGGAAGTTATTTCCCACTAACTTTTCTTTTTACTTCAAATTTTATATTTTTAAATATTTTAATTAAGAAATTATTAAGAACATACCCGGGAATGAAATTTATTAACCAAACACTTTTTTAAGAAGATGTCTGGGAATAACATTCCCATCAAAATATTCCTAGGATTAAGATTCCTGGGTATCATTTTCTAAAACCTTTAACAAACGCCCCCAAAGTGTTTCTTATAAAAAGGACCGGAGGGAGTACTATATAGTAAAGTAACCCGTGCATTGCACGGGTAACTCCGCTAGTTTTTAATTCAATTAAACGTTAAAGAAGTGAACCAGAATGGCATCTTTTTGCTTCGGTGTATAACAATTTGAAGAAGTTTGATTCTTTATAAAAAAGGAATGGAATCCAATCAAAACCGTTTAAAGCTTCGTATGACTACATCTATAATTACCTTATTTAGCTATTTTTTAACATGGGCTAATTTTAAGGTAAAAAAATTCCATATCTTTTATGAATAACAATATAAATTATTTTAAAAAATATGGTCGACTACTACGAGTAGCTTTTAGAAAACCTATAAAAATTTGGTAAACAAAATTTGCTTGATTGAAGCTAATAATTAAATTCCTAATTTCTTACTTAAGTCATACATATTAGGTTCTATATAAAAAGTTGCTTTAGTCATGTTTCTTCTCCCATCTATATCAAACTCTGAATCATATTCTACTCTAAACCCTACCCCCTTTTGTTGTAATGTCTAACCAATTTACACTTCTATCAGGAATAAAGCCTGGCAAGCTTGATTGGAAAGTCAGAGCCTGTGTGATCAGGAAGTGGAATGGTGTAGATTTCAAAGACCGTAGCAAAGTTACATGCACGGAGATGATACTACTTGATGAGAAGGTATCTTCCGTTTAGTTTATACCTTTTATATAAATTATATGTCTAAATTGTTTAACACTAATCAACTTATTATCTTATACGTAATGCGGGACAATGCATGCCACGATTAGAAGTGATCTCATGCCCAAGTTTGAAGCGCGTATAGCAGAAGATGATGTCTACATCGTAGAGAACATCTTGGTGGCTAATTCTGATGGTCGCTTCAAGAACTCCATGAATAAGTACAAACTTAATTTCATAAAAAATACAAGGCTGTCACGATCAGAATTCAAGGGGATTCCTAAACACTTTTTCAAGTTTGTGCTGTCTCCTGAACTGATAGAAAAGTCTGATGATCAAACATCTTTGATAGGTACAAATACTTATTATCTAATTTCTATTGATTTAATCACTCTTCTCGGTTCTCATTGTTACCTTCAAAGTGACTTAAATTGCGTTCTCAATTTTTAAATTTGGCTATGGTGGTTCTTGCAATACAGTTTGACCCAGACACATTAACATTTATATCTTGATGACAAGTTATGAGTTAATTTATAGGATATAGGAATATGAAGAACAAACAAAGAGGGTGGTATCAAGATGGCACTGTGTTGAGATATCTTATCTATCTCTTCCGGAAAATGGATATCTCCAGAAAAGATTTTTGATTCAATTTTTTTTTGTTTTTTTCTAATGGAGATCCATACCAACCTATTAAATCTACACGTTGCATTGTAGAGAGCCAATATCGTGGTCTCCAATGATGCAGAAGGAGTAAATAATAATAAGCTGTGAGAAGAGAAGAATTAGAAAAGCTCATAGAATAGAATAAGTGCATCCTAACTGCACTAGAACCAAAACCTTTCTTCTGCCAAATAAAAAGCACATGGACAGATACAATGCTTCAAAACATGGCCTGATTGTTGTCGATTGTTGAAAGAGGGTTATTTTTTTTTGCTATGGTTAAACCAATCCATTTTTGTAGATTGTTGAAAGAAAAGAGATATGAATACTTCTCTCTTCATGAATTATCAAGGATAAAATCTTCTGTTATCTGACATTCAGCAACAAGGTTGTAATACAGAAACTTTCTCTACCATTAAATGACTCATTGATGGTAAGAATGGTTAAATGAATAAATTGCTGAGTGATTTGAATTTTCTTTTGAACACTGTCTGACAAATTATTTGTCTCGCAGAACAAATAAGCAATACCATGAGAAAAAAGGTTAAGATATCAAACAACTAGAGAGTTAAAGTTAATTTCTAATTTAATTCACAGCCGGTATCAGCATCTTAATAATAAACATATTTCAATGAACTAAAAGACATAAGATATTTCAACAATGACCAAAAGCAAATGATTCCATCATCCTGTACTATGAGTATTTCACCATATTTTAATAATAAGACTCCAAATAATAACATTACATGTAATTCCCTTTTGAATTTCTAAAAATCAAAACATAGTAGTTAGAATTTGAATTTGAATTTTGAAGCAGAGACTAAGAAAAGATATACCTTGGAAACCCTTCCCAATGGTTGTTCCAGAGACATCAACAAGATCATCCTCCTTGAAAAGTTCATCAAAAAGAAGGCGTTGGTTGAGGTCAAAGCCATCAAGTGATTGAAGGTGAAACTCCTGAAGATGGCGCATGGGGGATGGCACTAACCTTCTTAAGATGACCAATCTCGGGTTTGTTGAGCTTGCATTCCCTGATTCTCTGGTAACCAAATTGAACGGCGTCGTAGCCATCATTGGCCTCGGTTTTGATTTGCATGACGATGTTACCTTCTTTGAAACCAACCACAGTGACCGGAACAACGACTCTGTTTTCTTCGAAATAGCTCATCATTCCCAACTTGGTTCCCATGACTCCGACACATGCTTCCATGCTCATCACGACCACCCGTTTCTCTCTTTTTTCTGATTGGGGAAATGAAACCCTCAAATTGAAACATGGCACGCAAGTAAAGCTAATTGAAAGTGAAAACGATCAAGAGATTGGAGGTATTGATAGACTTTCATGCATTCATTGCAGGATACAAACTTAAACAACTGTGTAAATTAGGGATGGCAGAGAAGCCCGAACCCATGGGCACCCGACCCGACCCGATTTCTTGGGTGAAAACCCGAGTTAAATGGGTTCGGGTTCGGGTTCGGGTTTTACCCGATCACTTTCGGGTTCGGGTTTGGGTTTGGCCAAACCCGCACCCGAACCCTACCCGAACCCGGATCTGTATAAGTGAAACCTAAGTATTCTGCTTATGCAGTACAATATATGCAGCATCTTGCATATTAATTTAACAGTAACATGGCAATTACAATGTTACATTACATAATATAGCTCTCTTCACAGTCTTTTTCAGGTCGGGTTTCCGAGTTCAACTGTTTGTTTGAGGTTGTGTGCGGGTGTGGGTACGGGTCGGGTGAACCCGAAACCCAATGGGTTCGGGTGTGGGTTTAAGTTCACCACCCATTTCGGGTTCGGGTGCGGGTGCGGGTGTGGGTTTTTGATTTCGGGTTTGGGTTTGGGTTTGGCAAAACCCGCACCCTACCCGACCCATTGCCATCCCTAGTGTAAATGAAAAACAAAGGCTTTCAACTGAAAAATCAAGCTCATCGTTCTCTTCATGGGGAAATTACTTACTTTATTGTTCTCTATCAAACTTTGCTTATCTTTTTTATGATTATGAGATGGTTATTGGAAATTTTATTCACTTATGTAGAACTTTATTGTGTTTCTGATGGCTTAATTTAGTTGAAGTAGAACATTCAGTGCACAATCATTTGTGGCAAGGGTCTTTCATGTTAAACCAATCCAAGTTTACGGTTTATTGAGTGAGTATAGAAGTAATGACCCTTTATGCAATCCTTTGGATAAATGGCTCAAAAACAGCATGTGCAGCAAGGAGAATCAGTAAAGTGAACAATTAAACTCATCAAGCCAGATTTATAGCTGTGTTTATAATTTCTTTAGACAACTTCAGGCTGATTTTCTATTATTAAGGATAGTGCAGATTTTAAAGTTCTTTTCTTACTATCCCTAGCAATGTTTATTGAACTTGGATGCTTGCAAATGCCAAAAGAAAAGGAAAGTATATGAAGTGATGGTTGAAGCACGATTTTTTGGAAAAGCAAGGACCATGCACTCACTGTTGAGGGATCTAAGTGGAATTTTGTTAACTCATTTGCAACAAGTATATGAATGATTTTAGTAGTTTTGTGGTAAAAGGAATGACTCAAAAAGAGGAACAATGAGTATTTTTCAAATTAAGGAAAAAGTTGAAAAGAACAATTTTATGGAATTTTCTTAGCTTCTTAATGGAATACAATGTGAAGGTGAATCACTTTACGGAAGTCGTGCATCTAGAGGAACACTTTTCTATGGACAAAATTGAAAGCATAATTTTATTTGGAGTTGAAACACTTTTTTTCATAATTGAAGGGGCAAAACGCCCGAGAAGAAACAAAACAGGTCAAGGGACCAATCTGGGATATAAACCCCTACAACATCATCACGTAACAGTGAAATGAGAGAATTGGGGATATGGTTCCTATCAAAGCTTACACCAGAATAATTGTGGCCAAGCCTAGCAAGATGGTATGCGCTACAGTTTGTCTTACGACCATCAACTGGAACTTTACCTCCCAATTTTGGGTGGCAAAGGATTGGATATTTTCTTAATCAAATCCGGAATAGGATGAGCAATGGGGCACTTGGCATTGATTAAGTTGAAAGCAGTTTTGCAATCCATATCATGGTTGTTGGGATAAGAGTAGAAGCCAATTTGAGCATGTCACACGGGGTTCATAAAGTATTTTTTTTATTTGAGGATTATAAATTATTAATAAATAGATTACTCTTATTTTTATTAAAATTATATGGTAAAATATTCTCATGGGGAAGAATCTTTTACATGAAGATAATTTTATGTTTAAACTAATTTTTTTTTGGAAATTCAAATATATTAATATATTAATAAAAATAGAGAAGAGGGCGGCTAAGCTCGAGAATAGGACAAAGAGGAATCTACAAAAGCAAAAGTCTTTAACCATCTTTCAGGGATGGTTAAGTGATTGTGTATTCTTATGTTTAAACTAATTTAAAAATATAATTTCATTAAATTTATGTACAAATTTTACAAAGTATAATAATTTTAGAACTGCATTTTTTTACAACAAAAGAGAATACTTTATTGATAAGAACTTTATGTAAACAACAGCCACATGAGTACAAAATGTGACGGTAAAATTATCACATACAGAAATACAAAATGTTAATATATATATATATATTTACAATTATATATATTAAATATATATATATATATATATAAATACAATTATATACATTAAAATAACACAACAAAATTTGTTTAAAAAAATTACATTCAAAAAATCTCTTCTTGGAGGAATATTTTACATGAATCATGTTAAAACTTAAATATAATTTCATTATTTTTTCATATATGTATTTTTTCAAATATATCTATATATATCTATGGTTTGCCTCACATCTGTTCTATCCTGATATGATCCTTTAGTCTCCTTCATAGACTGTGTGGTGGAGTGCTCTGGTTGGGCGTTTTTCTTGAATAGTGCTAATATAAGAAAAACAACCAATTGTTCTCCTGTTGATTACTAAAAGCCAGTGTAGTCCGAAAAGATCAATGTGTTGGCAAAATGATTGAACCATTAATGAAATTGATTAAATATACATAACCTAACTTTCCGCACAAAATGAAAAACCCGCAACTTTTTCAAGATAAAGCAATATTAGCCCCTACACTAGAGGTTGTTAAAATGATAAACACTTACATGCTTTGCATGATAGCTGCACCAGAACATGAATATTTGAGCTCCGACTCTGCTTGCGATCTGATGATGATTCTGAAATCCAAGGTGAGTGGTTTAACACAGAATTTTTGAACGACGCTAAAAGTTCAGGAATGTCAAACCACAGACTATTATTGAAAGTTTTACTTCAATCATGTTTTTGAGAAATATAGACCAAGCAACAAGTTTATGCAATGGAAACCAAGTTAACTGTGGATGAATTTGGTGAACGTGTTATTGGTGCAATTGTTATCACGGGAACAAATGCTAATGACAAAGTGCACATTTCAAGAATGAACTCGGTTCCTTTTGATTCCAAATTTCCAATTAAATTCAGAAGAAAACAATTTCCAATTGCAGTAGGCTTTGCGATGACCATAAACAAAAGCCAAGGACAAACACTATCTCAGGTTGAGCTCTTCCTTTTGAGGTCTGTCTTCACTCATGATCAGTTATATGTAGCTCTCTATAGAGTACTGTAAATGTAGTGTTTAAGGAAGTTTTTGGAAATGTTTGATGTATACAAGACAATTTCATTTATTTATTCAATTTTTCTCTTCACATATTATTACACGGTTGACTTATATGCAATTGACTTATTCATAATTTAAAAATTTCATATATATATGAAAACTAATTTATTTATTAATAAAAACTCAACATAAAATTCCGTGCAGCGCACGGGTTATCGCACTAGTTTCTTTACATTCTTATCTATTTATATATATATATATATATATATATATATATAAATATAAAGGAGACTTGAGTTTTTTTGCATTAAATACATCAAGTAATTCCTACCTCTATATTAAAATAAATTAAAAATAAAGAATTTCATTTGCAATAAATATATTAAATAATAAAATTAAAATTGAATAAATTGTAATGTCAAAAACTATTGACCTACCAACATTAAATAATATATTTATAAACTTATTTATCTTCATTTCCTATACATTTAATTAAAAGCTAAAATAAATTTCTATATGTAGTTAAAATATTAATTATTGACCTCAAGTTGAGAAAATAATTAAATTTATATAGAGTAATATATTTTATATAAAATCTATCTATCTATCTTTCTATCTATCTATCTATCTATCTATCTATCTATCTATCTATCTATCTATAAACTATATAAAAGTGAAGTTTTTGCAACTTTGAGGGTAAGATGAGAATTCAATAAATCAATGCACATGAGTGAATATTTTTCCATGGGCATATATGTAAATTTGTGAGTAATTAATTATGAAATCAATCTTGACCGTTGATTGCTTCTAATCCTAGCCTTGCATCATTTTCTTATGAAACACTTTGAGTAACCTTTTCATATTCTTGGTTTTTTTTTGTTACTTTTGTAACTCTTGATTGTGGTTACAAATATCAGCAAGAATCTCTTCATTTTTCTCCCATAAATTTTATTAAGTTTTGAGTCTTTCCATTTCCTTTCAAAATCTTTTCATCTTTCCCATCTTGATCTCCCTAACCTCTATTTATATGCAAGAAATCTCTCCCTCTGGATTCTCCAACAGCACCATTTCTGCGCAAGAAGATCTTCCATCAGGTTAGAAAAAATTCTTCTTCATCAACCACTTCTTCTTCATCATTTTTAATTCTTAGGCGTTAATGTTTTTCTCCATCATCATCGTCCATCCGGTAAGAGCCCACTTTTCTCCTTTTATCTCCCTTTTCATTTATTTATTCTGATTTCATAATCATTTCTTCTTCACATTTCGTTCTCAAGCTACATTCTTCTCAACTGATCTTCATTTTTCCATTTATTCTTCTCCTTCCTCATCTTCCACTGCGATAAGATTCAGTGTTTATTCATAATATGCATACTGTTATCACTAATTCAATCGGTAGAAATTACCCATTTTACTGTACTTTTGTCATTGATGCATGTTTTGTTCTTATTCTATGAATTATTAACATTATTATGATCTTTTCTTATCTTCTATTCCATTTTTAAAGTAAACTTCCTTTACTTCCATTGGTAACAATAAACTGTTAAATTCGTCTCATTTTAATTTACTTCAGTTAATGTAAGTTTCGTGCTTTTTAATTTTCATTGTTTTACTATCAACTAAATCAACCAAATGATTGTCTTTTCATCTAATCTAATACATTGTAGCCTTTGTTCTCCTTTTACATGTAACTGATTTCGTTTCAATTTGTTCTTCTTTCAGATTTTGCCTCTATTGTTTCCATTCTTCCAATGTACTATCTTGAATATATGTAAGTTTCTTGCATTTTATGTACTTTTTTATTGTTTCATTGTCTCCTAAAAATGACTCTTTAGGTAAGCACAATTTTATTTTACTTTCTGCTGTTGATTGCGGGGAGGAAGCAGAGGTTTTGTCTCCCAACATATCCGTCTCGAGAAAACGAAGCGAAAAGGAACAAAACGGTGAAGGGCAAGCTCGCTCTCTCCAACTGTGGTAAGAACCATTCTTCTAATTTTTCTACCATTTGTTTTGTGGAAAACGAAGCGAGAGGGAAGAAATCCACAAAGAGCAAGATCGTTCTCTCCAACTGTGGTAAGAACCTTTTTCTTTTTTTTTTCCCTTCTTTCTGCATTTTGACTTCAGAGATCAGACTTATTTTTCTACAATTTATTTTTCACATTAGGTTGTTGTCTTCTTTATTCTCATTTCTCCTCTTCCACTCCAGTAAGATACAGTCTTTATTCCTCAATTAAATTTTTTTCACATTAGGTTGCTATCTTATTTATTTTATTCCTCATATGGGTGCAGTGGATTTCAAAAATGAAGTATCCCCGGGCTCAAGAAGTTCCTCAATATTATAATTCATTTTATTCTCTCCTCATACTTTTATCTCAATTGATTCTCTCCTAATTATTTACTAAACATCTCTTCTACTTTCTATTAAAAATATATTCATTTTAATTTTTTATGGCCAAGAATTGCCACTCATACATTTACAAGTTTCAATGCCCTCATTTTGGAAGAGCTCTCTAATAAGGTCAAATGTGACATCTTTTTCATTTATATGTGGTTATTGAGGAATTTAGTGGTTACATATTAGTAATTAATGTCAGTTAGGGAATTCCAGAGGGCATGATTAGTTAGTTAGGATATATACAAGACATTAATCCTAAATAAGTTGACAGTTTAAACATTAAATTTGACATCGATGCCAATAAAAACTTTCCACTAACCCTTTCCACTACAACAATTACAAGTACTAACTTTCCACTAACTCTCTTATAAGTCTAACTATTTTTCTTCTCTATTTGTGGTCATTCAATACACAAGTTGATTTTATTGTTGAATGCATATATTGACAAGAGTGAGAAAGGGAAAGACCTAAGTCAGGTGGTACAACGCCTATTGAAGAGGACGAAGATGGGGGAAGAGTTTGAAGAGGAAGAAGAAGAAAATGATGATTCTGAGCAGTAGGACAACAATAGTTTCGTAAATGACTTTTCTTTTTCCTCAACTTTCTTGATATGTTGTTTTCAAGTGTTGTTTGCTATACTTAATTTAAGGGTATGCTATGAACATCATGTTATTGCATCAGAAAGTTTAAGCTTTCTCAATTTTTGTCTAACCAACATTACAATGTATCAATTATATTCAATATTAATTGCGTTATTCATGGTGAATAGACAAAGATACAACTTTATTATTGAAGAGAGATTTGTTTTTTTATAAATTGAAAGACAGATTTTATCATACTCTAAGAGGGTAACGGTAAATTATATCATTTTTTATAAGTGATTAATTAGTTGGTTAAATGGTATTAGTTTATGGTTAATTATAAGGATAGAGTGGTTAAATTAATTTGATGTTTGAAGATAAAAGATACTCTTTTTGCTTCATCGGAAAACAAGAATAGTACATCGTACCCTAATAAAAATTTAGTATTTTTCTATTGTAACATCTATCTATCAATAAACTATATAAAAGTGAAGTTTTTGCAACTTTGAGGGTAAGATGGGAATTTAATAAATCAATGCACATGCAACAATAAAAAATTTACTAACCCTTGCGCTTCCACTTAGTTTTTTGGTAACTGTTTAGTTAATATTATTTACACATCAGATAAAAATAAAATATTAGTTAAGAAATTCCAAAAGACATGATAAACTTTCTTGAGGATTATAATATCGGTTACGGAATTTCACAAGACGTCGAAAATTATTATCAAATTTATACAATACATAAATAAATATTAATATTATTCTTTAGCAATTAATTTTGAAATTTTAAAATTAAATTTGATATGAATTTCATAAGATATTTTATTGGTGTTTAGTTAATATTATTTACATACTAATTAAAATGTTTTAATATCAGTTACGGAAATCCATAGAATATGTATTATAATTTTATTAGGATTATAGAATATAATAAATAATATTATTATTATTAATCTATAAAAAAATTGTTACAACAAAAAGAGTTGTAACCTTCCTAATCCATGTAGTTAATGAATGAGAAAATTAAATTAATAAATATAAAACAAATCCAAATATATTTATCCCATTATACTAATTATTATCTTATTCTATTTTTTTCTTATATTTCGGGAAAGCCAGAGGGTCAATCAAAATGTCAAGTTACATTCTCAATGTTGTAATCATTTTATTTGAAAAAAATATTAGTATAATCATTACTTATTCAATTTCTTTTATCAGCTCATATATAATATGAGAAAATGGAAGATACACCGTTGGTGTAAACATTTTTTTACACAAACATTCAATTGTTTTCTGTCACATTAGAAACTATAATTGTAATTTAATTAAAATAAATGAAAAATATAATCATTTATCCCACGTGGCATACAATAATTGGGTAACATTGAAAATGCACATCCATTAAACTCATATAACATTTCATCTCACTAAAATAAAAAATTAAATTGTTATATAAAAGACCAAATTAAATAGTTCAACATTGGGGTGGGATGGGTAGCTCACTTGGTGAGCTAAGGAAAATGAAGGGTATTGAAGGGTGAAGGGCTAGAGGCGAACCCTGATGAAAGAACTAATTTACTAACAATTAACAACTAACATTTTCCTATCAAAAAAAAAGTTCAACATTAAAATAAACGCAAAAAACATAAATTAGTATAATTATTACATTACTACAAAACAAATACAAACACATGTGACACACAAAAAAACACTACAACATTTAAGTTAACTTACATCTAAAATTAATTTTAATTTTTTAATTCATAACTTTGTTTTTATAAACCTAATAAAGATAACATTACTATATTAAATTTTAACTCAATAAACATAAAGAATACCCCGTGCAACGCAGGGAAACAAAAGAAATTTTTTCCTCTAAGAAACTAAATTAGATAGTGCAACATTAAACACAAAGGCCAAGAATAAATAAAATAGTTGTTCATCTACAAAATAAAAGCAAACACATTTCTTCATTGAAAACAATTAAAAATTCGTGTTTTTTTATAACCAAAATTATTTTTTTCTTTTTAATTCATAAATTATTTTTAAATAAACATAACACAAATTTAAAAATTTCGTACAATAAATAAGAATTAAAATCTCATGTGCATCGCACGGGTAAAAGTATTAGTAAATATATGAAATATCATAATTAGTAAATGATTAAATTCTTTTCGTAAAGATCTACTTAGAATTTTTTTAATAGTTACATGTGTTGTTTAATAATGACTATAATGTTGTTTTGTTTTATTTTATAAAATAATTTTACATACATAAAAAATTTATATTATTTTTTTGGTTACAAATGGAAGACATAAAAAATTTATATAGTATAATTATTTAAGTCATTTAGAATAATCTTTTATATACATTAAAAGTGTATAAAGTGTACACAAGATGATATTTTTAGAATAAAATTTTAATAAATAATATTTTTATATGGAAAACTTTATTTAAACTTAAAATTAATTAATTTTATTAATGAAAAATTTAGAAAAATAGTTTTAAAACTCAAAAATGCCGCTATAATTTATAATTTTTTTAAATTAAAATTATTAAGTATGACGTGTGTGTATTTTTTAAAGAAATTTTTTTAAATATAATTTTTGATCTACTATATATTAGTAAAAAAGATCAATTTAAAGAAGCATAACGGAGAAAAAAAAATTACGGATAAATTTTTTTTTACTAAATAATATTTTCGACTATTAAAACTATAATTTATTGTAATTATCAAAGTTAAAGTTAATTATTGTTGATAAAACGTATAAGAAAATGTTCTTATAATTTATTTGGTGATATTAAAACTTATTAATTAATTAAAAATATTTTTATTTCACTTCATAATTTATTGTTTGATTAAATATATACATTTCTAAATTGTTAAAATCATTTCAATGCTAATTATTAAATTTGAATAGTATTAATTATTTACACAGAAAACTCTAATACTCATTATAAAATGTTTTAACACAATTATTTTATTTTTTTATAATTTATAAGTCAAAAATATTTAATATCTATTTCTTATTTTTATTTAAACTATCATAACTTTTATATAATGTTGATAAATATTCTAAAAACAATACCCGTGCAACGCACGGATTTTATATCTAGTGTATTGTATTCCACACTTATGTTTGTGGTGTGTAATTGATTCCAGCAAATATAATGCGGTAGATTTGGAGGGTGAAAATAAGTGATTGCGTCAAATAATTGGAGATTTAATTATATTAAATCCTAAGGAAATGTGTTAAATCTCACTCTTAATCTTCTCATTTAATTTGTAATTAAATAGTCACTGATTTTATCATTTGATTTATCATTTCTTACCTAGACCAATTAACAAATAACATTGGCCTATCAAAAGAAACCTAAAACAGTGCAAGCTAATTAAGGAAAGATTATCTAATCTACTATAAATATATACTCCATTGGAAAGTATCAGTTACACAAATATTTTATTTAATAATGGTATTAGAGTTGATGGTTTGGTTTAATAACGGTGACAACTCCTTTTGGCGAAAGTCATGTAGGCAATGTGGTGACAAAGTGGCGTGTCTTGTTGAGGGAGAGAAAACCCAACAGTTAATGCCGGATCCATGTTAGGAGCTATGGGGGCAAATACCCTCACTTAATTTTGACAAAACTCATTAGAAAAAAAATTGAGTAGTAAAAGTATGTGGTTTTAAATGGTCAATTTGGTAAAAAATGCTCTTAGTTGTGTCGCACATTACTAAATGTCCTCACTTGATAGTAGAAATATGTATTTTTTTATGGTCCATTTGGTAAAATTGCTCTTACTTGTGTCCCTTTTAGTAAAAAATGTTCTAATAGTATATGTTAATTTTTTTATTACGAATTTACATGTATATATTGCCCCCACAACATTAAATTTCTAGATCCGTCACCGCCAACAATGTTGCAAATATTTGGAGACTTCCGCTTGAGATTGACTCACACTTGAGGGGAAAATTATTGAGATATTAAATGTGAGTAAATCTCACATTGGAATAAAAGGACAGCGTTGACAAATCTATAAGTGGAGTAAATCCCACATTGAGATTGACTCATACACCCAATGTCTTAAGATGTGGAGTTCAATCCACTTGTGGTTTGCTCTTTAGGCAAATGTGGAGATTCCTCTAGAGTTTTATGCATCTCGTCGCCCAACAGTTGTATTAAGAGCTTCCCTACCTGAAGACCTTTGATCAATCCCATGGCCCTCCCACCCACCTCCCCTATCAAGACGGATGCCACAATAGCCATAAAGTCTAGCTACACCCTTAGCCCTCACGATGACAAATTACCTGTGATGGCGTAACCTTGTTTGTTTCTCTCATTAATGGTTATGATCTTCTCAAATATTCGAATGGAACAATTGTTTGCCCTCAATAGGCAACAATGATATCCCAACAAGTGAATATATCCACTGGTTTAGTCAGAACCAACTAATACTCTCGACGTTTCTTGCCTCAGGTTTGCCAATCACCATATTGGGAGTACTTATATTGATCACCTTTCACATCCTCTTATATTATCTAGCATGTTATATGTTTCTTCGGCTAATAAAAATCTTCTCTCGGTTCATGAGTTCACTAAGAGGAACAAAGTTTTAGGCCTACGAAAATACTAATCTTCTCATGGGATCAATTGGTATGCATCACCGCCAAACACTTCGTAATAGTCAATCTACAAGTGTACAAATTGCCCGAAGTAGTATAAAGCTCGAACCACAAGGATTGCATACCTTTGCGCTCTAAATTAACTAAATCTGAGATGAAAGGATGTAAAAATAAAAATAAAGAATATATGATTGGTTGTTGGTATGGAACTTAATTGCAACCAAATAAAAGAAAACAAATAACACGGTTAAAGTTAATTCAATTTAAAAATGTACAGATTGCCCGAAGCAGTATAAAGCTCGAACCACAAGGATTGCATACCTTCGTGCTCTAAATTAACTAAATTTGAGATGAAAGGATGTAAAAATAAAAATAAAGAAAATATGATTGGTTGTTGGTAGGGAACTTAATTGCAACCAAATAAAAGAAAACAAATAACACGGTTAAAGTTAATTCAATTTAAAAGTGCGCTAGGGATCCTATTTCGTTAACCCTCTCCCTATGTATCTTCCTAATTAGTTATAATTATGAATTTAATTAATTTTAAAGGTGCTAATGTAAGGTTCACATTTGTTCTCTCTCAAGAGGAACAAATGTTTTAATGATGACATGATGAAGACTATGACAAAATGACAAAGCGTGATGAACAAAATGACGAAGACAATGGCAAAACGACAAAGCTTGATGACAAAGCAACAAAACTCTTACAGAAGATCAACATGAAGAATGTGAAGAACTAAAGCAATACAAGAAGTGCAAACTACAAAGAGAAAAGTCAATTGAAGCACACAAAGCCAATTCAACAAGTGTTATGATGTGGCACCGTCAATACATTCATGATCTAATCAACTGAAGCACACAAGACAAATTCAACAAGTGTTATGATTTGGCATCATCTAGACAATCAGTGCCTGATCCCTCTAGTCCAAGAGGTCATTGCTTACAGTTTGGATCGTCTAGAGTCTCATCGTCTCCAACTACAATGATCCTAGAACACAATCGTATGATCTCTACTCCTATGCAATATGAGTCCATCTCAAGGAGAACCAAAGTTATGAAGATTGAAATAATCAAAAGATAGATGGATTGTCCAATGAAGCAACTAAAGCAAAGCACTATGCTCGATCACATGTGACTAGTTGAGCATGATAAGAGTACAAATCAAACGTACAGAGTTGTGACATCAACAAAAAGCTATGAAACGTGCATATATCTCAAAATGAGAAATGTCTTATATGGCACCTAACTTCAACGGTCATGAGGCTATCTAAGTTCAAAAAATCAAACACAGAACAACCGATAATGAGATTCAAGTGTAGAATTATCTAAAATATTTACGTAAACAGTACTAATTTTAAAAAATCAAACACAGAACAACATATACATAAAATCTTATGAGATTCAAGTGTAGAATTGGCACCTGGTAGATTTCATGGTAATCTAAAACACCAATGTGAGTGTGTCAGAACTGTTTTGGCAAAAGATTTCATGGTCATCTAAAGCACAGCATCTCTCAGATTTCACCCTTGTCTGGCTTTGATGAAAACTCCATCTAGTTGGCTGATTCACCGTATATTAGATGGACTATTGTCTTCTTCACGACAAATCGATGTCCAAAAACTATAACAACCTCCACTTCATCACCAGGTCCAAGACTTGACATCAATCCTTGCCACTCTTCATCATCGACGGAAGTTGTTTTGTCTCGTTTGTAGAGATGAATGGTATCGTTTGTGTAATTTATCATAGAGACACTAATAAGATCACATTCAGAAGCCAGGTTGTCAAGGGAAGATGAATAAATAATGTGTAGAGTCACCCCTTTCAATGTGCAATCAGTAATAGGCACTTTAAACCATACTGAGGAACTTTCACCTTTGAAGGTTAGGCATTTAGTGTCACTAGGAAAAGAACAATCACAGTCACCAGATCCATCATTAGTCCATCCCTGTGAGAAACAATGCATGCATTTAACAATCCATACAGACTAGAAGGACAATTTTCATTTTCACTTTAACATTTGATTTGACAATTATGTCCAGTAATAAAGCAAACATAGGGAATTCTATAATTTCAAAGAACTAGCAAGATAGATAAGCATGAAATTCAAAATCACTACAATGTACTCTGGACTGGGCGAGCCCCTAGAGGGGCAACGCCCAGGGTTCACACCGCCCGGTGGCGCCCCAAGCCAGTAGGGTTGGGCCTCGTTCAGCCAGGCCCACACGGCCCATTAAGGACCCTAGCATATGGGGGCCCAACACTACCTCTATAAATAGGTAGCAGATACCAATTGTAAGGGACTTTTGGCTCATTTGATGAAATAACACATGAAATTCAGCACTCTCTCTCTCATTCTCATTCTCTCTTAGCTCAATCCTCCACCTCTAGGTACTATACCTCTCTTCAATGTTCATTCCAAGAACATTTGGCGCCGTCTGTGGGGACTGTAAACTTTCTACTCCCATTCACGTGGATTGATTGTGCATGAAGTTACCTCTGATTGTGATTAGGCAATTCTCTGGTTTTCTGATTTTGATTCTGTGACTAGTGTTGGTTTTCCGATCGAGTTTGCATCGTTTCTGGTTTGGATGGAGACTCGACGCAGGAGGCAACATCATTCACCAATGCGACAGCGGATTTCGCCGCCTCGGCGGCCTCATCGTGTGGTCCTGGATTCTCCGGCACGAACGACAGGAGTACAATCGCCTTCTCCTCCTCCATCACCTCCTGTACCACCACCTCCTCCATCGCCTTCACAGGTGGGATCTCTGGAGCGCTCACCAGAGAATTCACCTGCTCCGGAACAACAACCGGCGGTGACACAGGAGCAATGGCGCCATTTGATGCGCAGCATTGGCAACATCCAGCAGCGGAATGAGCATCTACAGGCTCAGTTAGATTTCTACCGTCGCGAGCAGCGAGATGATGGAAGCAGAGAAGCAGATTCCGTGGCTGAGTTCCGTCCGTTCTCGGAAGATGTCGAGAGTGTGGCGATTCCGGATAACATGAAAACGTTAGTTCTGGATTCTTACCGCGGAGATTCCGATCCGAAGGATCATCTTCTGTATTTTAATACGAAGATGGTGATAATTGCGGCGTCAGATGCGGTGAAGTGCAGGATGTTTCCATCGACGTTCAAATCGACGGCGATGGCGTGGTTCACAACTTTGCCGCGAGGATCGATTTCAAATTTCAGAGACTTCTCATCCAAGTTTCTAGTGCAATTCTCGGCAAATAAGAATCAGCCGGTGACGATCAATGACCTATACAATATTCGCCAGCAGGAAGGGGAGTCACTGAAAGAGTACATGGCAAGGTACAGCGCGGCGTCGGTAAAGGTAGAGGACGAGGAGCCTCGAGCTTGTGCTTTAGCATTTAAAAACGGTTTGCTGCCGGGAGGGTTGAACAGCAAATTGACACGTAAGCCGGCGCGCTCGATGGAAGAGATGCGTGCTCGTGCCAGCACTTATATTCTCGACGAGGAGGACGACGCTTTCAAAAGAAAGCGCGCGAAGTTGGAAAAGGGCGACACGTCGCCCAAGCGCGCGAAAAAAGATAGGAGCGACGAAGATAAGGGGGATGGCAAGCAGCAGAGACCAGGTAAGGGGAAGTCGGTTTTCAAACCGACCAAGGAACAGTTGTATCCACGGCGCGATGATTATGAACAACGTCGGCCTTGGCAATCTAAGTCTCATCGCCAGCGGGAGGAAACTGATATGGTGATGAACACAGATTTATCGGATATGCTCCAAGGGGCGAGGGACGCAAATCTAGTAGATGAACCGGAGGCCCCAAAGTATCAGCCACGGGACGCCAATCCCAAGAAATGGTGTGAGTTCCACCGGTCCGCCGGGCTTGATACGGATGACTGTTGGACTTTGCAGCGGGAGATTGATAAGTTGATTCGGGCGGGATATCAAGGAAATCGTCAAGGTCCGTGGCGCAACGGTGGCGATCAAAACAAAGCGCACAAGCGGGAGGAGGAGCGAGCGGACACTAAGGGCAAGAAAAAGCAAGAATCAGCGGCTATCGCCACAAAAGGGGCTGATGACACGTTCGCTTAACACTCAGGCCCGCCCGTCGGGACCATCAACACCATCGCCGGGGGATTTGGCGGCGGTGGCGACACTCATGCGGCGCGTAAGCGCCATGTTCGTGCCGTTAATTCCGTTCATGAGGTCGCTTTTGGATTCGTACACCCTGACATAACAATCTCGATGGCGGACTTTGAGGGGATAAAGCCTCATAAGGACGACCCGATTGTGGTACAGTTAAGGATGAACAGTTTCAACGTTAGAAGGGTACTCCTGGATCAGGGTAGTTCGGCTGATATTATCTATGGTGATGCATTTGACAAGTTGGGACTAACTGACAATGATCTGACTCCATATGCGGGAACCTTGGTAGGTTTCGCGGGGGAGCAAGTAATGGTGCGGGGATACATTGATCTAGACACAATATTTGGGGAAGATGAGTGTGCCAGGGTTTTGAAGGTAAGGTATCTGGTTCTCCAGGTGGTGGCATCTTACAATGTCATCATTGGGCGAAATACATTGAATCGCCTTTGTGCTATAATTTCAACAGCCCACTTGGCGGTCAAGTATCCGCTAAGCAGTGGAAAGGTGGGAAAGCTGAAGGTGGACCAGAAGATGGCGAGGGAGTGTTATAATAATTGCCTTAACTTGTACGGCAAGAAGAGTACGTTGGTTGGCCATAGATGTTATGAAATCGAAGCTTCGGATGAAAATCTTGATCCCCGGGGCGAGGGGCGAGTAAATAGGCCCACGCCAATTGAGGAAACGAAGGCGCTAAAGTTTGGCGATCGCACTTTGAAGATTGGGACCAGACTGACGGAAGAGCAGGAGACGCGCCTGACAAAACTGTTTGGGAAGAACTTAGACTTGTTTGCTTGGAGCTGCAAAGACATGCCTGGAATTGATCCGAACTTCATATGCCATCGGTTAGCATTGAATCCAAGTCTCAAGCCAGTTTCACAACTCAGGAGGCGCCTGGGTGGCGACAAAGGGAAGGCGGTGCAACAGGAAGTCGACAAGTTGCTGGCGGCAGAGTTCATCAGGGAAGTGAAGTATCCGACGTGGTTGGCGAACGTCGTAATGGTGAAGAAAGCGAACGGGAAATGGCGAATGTGTGTAGATTACACAGACTTAAACAAAGCATGTCCAAAAGATTCGTATCCCCTTCCCAGCATCGATAGCCTTGTTGATGGTGCCTCGGGCAACGAACTGCTTAGCTTGATGGATGCTTATTCTGGCTATCATCAAATCCGCATGCACCCGGCAGACGAGGACAAAACGGCTTTTATGACCGCCAGAGTCAATTATTGCTACCGCACCATGCCGTTTGGACTAAAGAACGCTGGGGCGACCTACCAAAGATTGATGGATAGGGTTTTTGCTGGGCAGGTGGGAAGAAACATAGAGGTTTACGTTGATGACATGATTGTTAAATCAGTACGTGGTTTAGACCATCATCAAGATCTGGAGGAAGCATTTGGCGAAATAAGGAAGCACAATATGCGCCTCAACCCGGAGAAATGCTCTTTTGGTGTTCAGGGGGGCAAGTTTTTGGGATTCATGATCACATCCAGAGGAATCGAGATAAACCCAGAAAAATGCAAGGCGATTCAGCAGATGAAAAACCCTTCTAATGTGAAAGAGGTCCAACGTTTGACGGGGCGAATAGCAGCTTTGTCTCGGTTTCTTCCCAAGTCTGGTGACAGATCTTCCCCTTTTTTCAAGTGTCTTCGCAAGAATGTCGCATTTGAGTGGACGGCGGAGTGTGAGGAAGCTTTTGTTCGCCTCAAGGAACTCCTATCGTCACCGCCAATCTTGTCGAAACCAATACAGGGACACCCGCTGCATTTGTATTTTGCTGTGAGCAATAGTGCTCTGAGTTCTGTGATGTTGCAGGAGATAGATGGCGAGCATCGAATTGTTTATTTTGTTAGTCACACACTCCAGGGCGCGGAGGTCAGATATCAGAAAATTGAGAAGGCGGCGCTGGCGGTCCTCGTCACCGCCCGGCGGTTGAGACCTTATTTTCAGAGTTTTCCCGTGAAGGTGCGGACGGATTTGCCTTTGAGACAAGTATTACAAAAACCGGATTTATCGGGTAGATTGGTCGCCTGGTCGGTTGAATTGTCAGAGTATGGTTTGCAATATGATAAGCGGGGCGCGGTTGGTGCGCAGTCACTAGCTGACTTTGTGGTCGAGTTGACTCCAGATCGGTTTGAAAGAGTGGACACTCAGTGGACTCTCTTCGTGGATGGATCCTCCAATAGTAGTGGCAGCAGCGCGGGAGTAACGTTAGAAGGGCCGGGGGAACTAGTGTTGGAGCAATCCCTGAAATTCGAGTTCAAAGCAACGAACAACCAAGCAGAATATGAAGCTCTCATCGCCGGATTGAAGTTGGCGCGGGAAGTGAAGATCGGGAGTTTGTTGATAAGAACGGACTCACAATTGGTGGAGAATCAAGTGAAGGGAACTTTCCAGGTCAAAGATCCTAATCTGATCAAGTACCTTGAGCGGGTACGGTATTTGATGACACTTTTTCAAGAGGTCGTGGTGGAGTACGTTCCTCGGGCAGAAAATCAGCGGGCGGACGCGCTGGCCAAATTGGCGAGCACGCGGAAGCCCGGCAATAACAAAAGTGTGATTCAGGAAACGCTGGCGTACCCAAGCATCGAAGGCGAGCTCATGGCCTGCGTGAATAGAGGGGGAACATGGATGGATCCCATAATATCTATCTTGGCGGGGGACCCGACAGAAGTGGAGCAATGCACGAAGGAACAACGGCGGGAGGCGAGTCACTATACCCTCATTGACGAACACTTGTATCGCCGTGGTTTCTCAACGCCATTGTTGAAATGCGTACCGCCAGAGAAGTACGAAGCGATAATGTCTGAGGTACATGAAGGAGTGTGCGCGAGCCACATCGGGGGAAGGTCTTTGGCTTGCAAGGTGTTGAGGGCGGGTTTTTACTGGCCCACCCTCATGAAAGATTGTATGGACTTCGTGAAGCAGTGCAAGAAATGTCAAGTGTTCGCGGATTTGTCTAAGGCACCGCCAAAAGAGTTGGTAACGATGAGCGCCCCGTGGCCTTTCGCCATGTGGGGTGTGGACTTAGTCGGACCTTTTCCGACCGCCAGGACACAAATAAAGTTTATATTAGTGGCGGTGGACTACTTCACTAAGTGGATTGAGGCTGAACCCCTGGCCAAGATTACTTCTGCAAAGATAGTCAATTTCTACTAGAAGCGTATTGTTTGCAGGTTCGGGATCCCAAGGGCGATCGTATCTGACAACGGGACCCAGTTTTCAAGCAGCCAAACAAGGGAGTTCTGCAGGGAAATGGGCATACAGATGAGGTTCGCCTCTGTTGAGCATCCGCAGACGAACGGGCAGGTGGAATCTGCAAACAGGGTAATCCTGCGAGGACTAAGACGACGGCTTGCGGAGGCTAAGGGAGCTTGATTGGATGAACTTCCGGCGGTGCTGTGGTCGTACAACACCACCGAGCAATCTACTACAAGGGAAACCCCCTTTAGAATGACCTATGGGGTAGATGCCATGTTGCCGGTGGAGATTGACAACTTTACATGGCGGACTCAACCAGGTTTTGAAGGGGAAAATCAGGCCAACATGGCGATGGAGCTGGACCTTTTGTCGGAAACGCGCGACGAGGCGCACATTCGGGAAATGGCGATGAAGCAGCGCGTGGCGGCAAAGTTCAACAGCAGGGTTCGCGTCCGAGATATGCAAGTCGGCGACCTGGTCCTCAAGTGGCGATCGGGAGCCCCGGGGAACAAGCTTACTCCTAACTGGGAAGGGCCCTACCGCATTATTAAAGTTCTTGGTAATGGGGCCTATCACTTAGAAGAGCTTGATGGAAGGCGGTTACCTCGGTCGTTCAATGGTTTGAGCTTGCGCTACTTTTATAGTTGATCGCAGGCGAGAAAGTGAACAAGGCGGAATCGCCGGAGCCAGATATCTTTAAGATTTTCCGAGGTGTTTTCAAATTCTCCAATGTATTGCAATAACAAGGCGTGCTCTTTTTCTCCGAAAGGAGTTTTTTAATGAGGCGCTCCATCAATAAAATAAAACGAAAATTCACGAAATTCGTGTCCAAAAATTCCAGGGATTCCCTGACGATCGGAATTGCCGATCGACATAAAGAATTACGGCGATCACTAAGTGGGACAAGCTTGATCCCCAAAGGGGCTTGCTGGAACCCTGAAGGTTGTGGCGATTCCACAAATGGCCTTTGACGCCTGGGAATCACCCTCCGGAAAGTCTGACGTGATCGCCGGTCCCGTAAACGATGTGCTGGGTAAGTCTCGCCAGAATACGACGAGCGCCGTTAGCTAGGCAAGAGTCTTGGGACCCCCAAATGGCCATTGGGATCCAAGCATTGTAAGCCCCGAGCGGGCAAAGCCCCGGGCGAAGTCCTCGAGAATGGAGGCCGTTTCTTCCTATTGGGGAAAACGTCTAAAGTCTTGGTGGTGGAATACCAAGCAACAAGTCCTAGTTAAAATTAAGGCACGAAATCGTTAGGCGTAATTCAATCATATGACGCGTGAAAAATAGCGCAAGATATAAGGTCGGCGAATGAATAAGGTGGAAGGCGAGTGCTTGGTATTTTACTACTCTGGCGTGTCGAGGGGTTAAACTATGAAACTTATTCTTAAATTTTTTAAGCCATAAGAAGGCGGCGACTAAAAAATGTACGGCGGAAGCATTCCAACATGATTTACAAAATATCCAACGGCGATATAAAAAGCTATGGCGAAGGGTTGCTTAAACATAGACGAATGGCGGAAAAGTACACTACAAGGTGACAGTAAAAGCTAAAGTAATGTTAAAATTACATTATTCATTGTTTTCTTTCTCCTGTTCTTCTTCTTCCTCTTCTTCTTCAGTCGCTGTCCAGAGGTTTTGGTCAATCAGGGGAGGATCGTCGGGACCAACCAGTCCTTCGGCGGTGATCTCTTTCATTACTCCCATGGCGCTAAAGTCAAAGTTCGGGTACAAATGTTGGGCCTGATCTTTGGCGAGGTAGAAACCGCGCTCGCGGTTGTCAAGGGCGACGTCAGCGGCTTGTTCCCTCGCCTCAGTGGCTTTGGCCTTCTCCGTCGCCAGCTCGTCCTCTAGCCTTTTGATCTTTGCCAGTTGGGAAGCAATCTCAGCATCTTTCGTGGCGAGGGCCTCGGCATGAGTTTCAGTCGCTTTCTTGATCTCCTCGGACGTAGCCTGCATCACCGCCTCCATGTCAGACTTCGCCAAGGCCAAGGACTCCGCAGACTTTTTCTCTTGCTCCGCCAACGCCTTCTTCACTAACTCCAGTTCAGCGCGCAGTATGGCAAGCTCTGACTCCTTAGCAATCAGCGCCTCGCCTCGGGCGATCAAGTCCTTCTCAGCTTGCTCTTTTTCCTTTTTGCAAGCTTGAAGGCTTGCATCAAGCTCATCTGCTTCTTCCTTCATCAGCGCCAGCTGATCCTCCAGCTCGCCGATTTTAATCCCCGCCGTGCCAATCATCTTGTCGGCATAGACTTTGTCTTTTCCTGCCTGCGTCGCCAGTTTGTCAAAACGCTTTTCCCAAGCAGCGGCGGCTTCTTGATGCTTAGCACTTTCGGCCTTCAACCGCTCAGCTTCAACGGTGGCGGCATTGAACTTCTCAAACGCGTGGGCAAAGATGCACCCAGCGCGTAGGAGGCAAGCAAGAGTCTCCTCCTTGGTGTCATTAAGGCCCCGACTCAAAACTTCTTTTTCTATGACGTCACGGTTAAGACCAGCAAGTAAGAATTCTGAGGGTTCAATGGCGTTGGGGAGCATATTGTAATAGCTTGAAGAACCGGCCACGGGAGAAGGGGCTTGTTCAATTTGAGCCGCTTCAGAGGTAGTGGCAGCGCCAGGACAGGATTTTTCCCCTTGATGAGGCGGGGGAGGCATGGAGCTCGCATCATGTGTTGAGGGCGGGCTAGGAGGCGCATCTTGGCGAGAGGGAGACTTCGGGGTTTCATTTTCTTTTTCCTTCTCTCCAACAGGAGTGTTGGAAGTCGCAGCAGCTTTTGTGGCGTTGACACCGGCGAGTTTCTCGGCAGCTGAGGATTGAGAAATGTTGGTGGTTGTGGCACCGACGGAGGCGGCTGTGGCGCCAGCAGAGGACGCAGCGGCAAAAGCAGCGGTCGCACCGACGGTGGCAGGAGTAGAAGCTGGTACGGTGGTTGGCTCGATAGCCGCGGCGACGGAGGCTTCAGTGACATTTTTGCCTTTAGGCGCAGCAGCAGTGGTGGGCTGAGCGCCAGGGTTGGATGTGCCGGCGCCGGAGGAGGCTTTGACCAATCTTCTCCTCTTGGGAGCTTTGGTGCTCTCGGCTTGGTTCTCAGCACCGCCCCGTTTTTTCACGTCGCCCTCAGTGTTGAACTTTGGGGAAAAGCGAGCCATTCTCCTCTCGCGGGCCTTCAGGAGCTCGGCGTTCGTGAAATTCATATCTTCTGTAACAATAAAAAATACGATCAGTGACAACATAGGAGACGAGAAAGGAAATGTCAATAATAAAAGTGAGCTATGGGCAACCTAAGTATTTGGGAGTTCTTGAGAGGTCAGCGCCCTCAAGGACTGTTGTGCAGTCAAGGATGGGAAGTGGGGCAAGGAGATTAAGAAAGGCTTTGTCGTTGGCGGACAAAGATTCCTCTGAAGGATCGGTGATCCCATTGGGCTTCTCCGTCCAGTAAAGAGGAAAAAGGGCGGTCCCGTCTCTAAGGGTGAATGCCTCTGGGTAGGCGGGATGAACCGCCACACGGAAGTACTTCCGTGCGAAGGAGGACTTCGCGTTACTTTTGTGAGGATGCAAGCACTTCCGGCCGGCTCGGGCCTTCAAGGAAATCATCCTTTGTTTTTGATGGACTTGGGGTCGACGTCGTAGAGGTAGAAGAAACTGGTGGGGGATGGGGCGATGCCGACAGCGGCGCTTAAGATTTCAAAACACCGAATGAAGGCCCAGGCGTTAGGGTGGAGTTGGCAGGGAGCCGCGTTGATGTCGCGGAGGACGGTTTGGACAAAGGGCGAGAAAGGAAGCCTGATTCCAAGCTCGCTAAACATGTATTCATACGCAAAGAAAAAATGGGATCTCTTTACGTCGCCGTCTGGCTTATGAAGCCAGGGGCGGTCCTCAGGACTGCAAATCCAAATCCTGAGTTTGGCGTTAAACTCATCGTCATGAGACAAACCACCCAGGGAGTTCACGAACTGCACGATGAGATCGCTATTCTGGAAAATAGAAGGTTGGTCTATAGCCTCGTGAGTGGGGGCTATTTGGACTGGAAGGGGCAGAGTGGCGTAGGTTTTTAGTCGGTGAGGTGGGATCTCCGGGACCTCCAAACGGAGGCCGCCGGCGGCAGTGGCATCAGGGTCGCTTCCGGAGGAAGAAGAGGAGTGGTTAGGGGAGGTAGGGCTTGAAGCCATTTTTAGAAGACAGTAAAGTGAAAGAAAGGAAAAGATGAGTATGTGTATGATGCAAAGATAAGGACAGTGGGACTCACCGGAGTAGGATGTGAAGAGTGGGTAACGGAAAGGGTGATAAGCGACGGCTCCGGAGCGGAAGTGGGCAGAGGGAGTTTGGTAAGCGATTAGGGAGGTAAAGAGGGGTCTCGGAAAGGGATGACTGTGGGGAAGAAGGGTTTTTATAGGAGAAGGGGGGAAGCTGGAAGGGTGACGCGTGTTGGACGCGTGTGGAAGGTTGGAAGTCATGATGGTTTTGGGGAGGTGGGTCGCGTGCAATGGGGAGTTACTGCGCACGATGGGACGGTTATGAAAGGTGAAGTGACGGTTCCGGAGAAAGAGGGAAATTGATGTAACCCACGACCACGTGGGGCAGTCACGTGGGGCAGATAGGGATTTGAAAGGGTTTTAAAAGAAGGGAAAGCGCGAAAAGCCTCGCCACTATAAAGATCAAACACCATCGCCTGACAGGTGACACCAACAACAAAGTTCAGTCGCTCGCCGGGGTTATCGCCAGTCAATGATTGAATGATCAGCACATGACCCATGCCTGCCACCTTTCCCGCCGGCGAACGATCATACACCTGCTCCAACTTATCGCCAATACGAAGTAATCGTTCTCGCCGCTTGTGGACTTGTGGACTTGCCAGCTCGGGTTGCCCGTCAAGTCAGTGGATCGGGTAATGAGGCGGGCCACCACGACTCCTTAATCTTGTAGGCGTTTGTACACCATCTTTCTAGGTCCCGCGTCAATCGGAGATTCATGTATTTGCGTATTTCCTTGCGCTATTGGCGGTTTGTGTTTCATTTGCGCCATGTCGGCGACCTACACGCTTTATACATTCTTTGTTGATCCCGCCAAGTAGCGTGGCCAGGTGATCTTCTAGGCGGGGAAGCTATTGCAACTAGAAGCTTGGGAATAGTTCCTGCGCGTTGGTCGAAACCGCCAGCCGAGGAACGCCGTACCAAGTGGAAAGTGGCAACGGGCGACCTGCTAGGGGGATCACAAGGGGACAGAGATTGACGGTCACATTTTGGAGACACACTTCGCTCTCCTGCTTCGAGCTTGTGGACTTGCGGACCAAGGGCGCTCGCCCTTCATCTTTTCACGCCATGTTGGCGACTTGGATTTTTGCATACACGATGGATAAGCATTAGGCAGTTATCAATGTTCATTCCAAGAACATACTCAATTCCAACCATTAGGCAAGTGGAAAACTGATAGAACCCAGAAATAGTATGAATATTATTGATGATAAACCCTAATCCCCAATTGGAAATTAGAGCAAGATACAAGGAAAGGATACCAAACACCCTCCCAAAACCTAGAGAGATCCCAACACTCTCTTAGACCCCAAATTCTAACTGAATACAAAAGATACCCCAAATGTTCACTAACTTTCCTTATTTATAGGCAACATGCCTTATTAACCTACTAACTAACTACCTAATATGTGAGTACCTATCAAAAACAAATGGAAAGTTAAAAAGACAGGTGAACTAAATTGCAAGTTTAAATTTATTTAGAATGAAATATATAAAATCACTAATAGTGAGAATTGAGATGATAGCAATTAGCAGGCTAAAAGTAGGCGATTGGTTTCCTAAAAGTCAGAATGGTAAATATCATGAGAATTATGGAACTTAAAGTATTATTTGAAATAATAGGGTGCAGGAAATAGTTAAATTCTGTATTATTCACCTTGAAAATGGAAAATGTTTTTATTCTTTTATGTATATAAATATTAAGACCCAAGCAATGCACAAAACTTATGTCTAATTTTATTAAGTTTATGTTTGAAAAGTTTCTTAGTCTTCTGATATTGGGAAATGATGTGTAGTGAAGTACTAATCTGATCACTGAGAGACCAAGAGAGAATGAAACCTGCGAAATACTGCCTGTAAGAGTATCAGTGGCTTTGCAGCACTCTCCAGCTTGAATAATGAGAGAACTGGTGAAATTTTCAGACCTTGCAGAGTGAATGGAATTGTGACAATCAATTGATGGATGAGTCTCTATATGTGTTATCTGTTGTGTTCTTAATTCCAATTCTGCACGACTCATGGCAGCTGAACCAAGTGAAAGACTTTGAAGCGATGATGAAATGCTCCCAAAAACTTTATACATAAGATTTCGTGGAGACATTCCAGAAAAAATTAGAGAAGGAAATATATGACTTGATAATCCTTCATAGCCACAAATGGACACGTGTTTGATACTTTTCAATCTCATTAAAGAAAAGGGCACTTGTGTGATAGCAGTGCCATCTGCCAATAGACTTGTCAAGGACTCCATCTGCATGATGTCCTCTTCCAACTTGTAAAGTTTTGAACAGCCGGAAAGGACAAGAGATTTCAGAGATTTCAACTTATATATACTTCTTGGGAGGTCACTGAGGGATTTACAGTCCTTCAAATTTACCAGCTTAAGATATTTGAGATCTCCAATTGTTGAGTGCACAGTTGACAATTGTGGACAATCTTTGAGGATTAGCTTTTCAAGATTTGGTAATCTTGAAAAATCAGGGGTCTGCGTCAAGTGATGAGAATGACTCAGATTGAGAAATTTCAGCCTATCGAGCAACTGAAAATTTTAAAATAAAAATGAATTAGATGCCGAGTATTATGTGGATTAAGAGGAACTGACGAATTTGTTTTAATTAATCACCTGAGGCTCCTTCCAGACTAATTGCAGATTGCTGTGCTTTAAGTCAATAGCAACTGAACTTTTCGGACAAAAGCTGCCAGGCAAGTATCCTAAAGGAAATCCATGCCAACAGAGCCAGCGCAAGTCTTTTGATAAATATTCAAAATCTCCAGTAAGGTTTACATGACCAAGTTGAAGCAATCTGAGTCTCTTCATCTTCTTAAATGCTTTAGTCTCGAAAACAACATCATTATTTTTTGGTAAGCTACAAGCCAGTCCCTTGACTGCTATTGTTGCCTATAAAATGAAAAGCATTAAAACGAGGATCACCATCTTGCTTAACAAAAAGTGATGTAATGAACGAGAGCAATATAGAAAAGGTTAAAATGTGGAAGCCAAAATTCACAATTAAAAGACAGGAAACAATAATAAGTAACAAAGAAACAATTGATTTCTAATTTATGATAAGTAAACATAATTATGGAACTCTTTTTCTTTCATAATAAGCATTAAAATTCATGAAACCAAATATTTATCTAAATATATGAGAAAGTTCTTACAGTGTTGTTTGTCATCATATCAACTACATCATCATGAAACCATAACCGGCTGCGCTCCTCAGGCTTCGTAGGTGACATCTCACGTATTATCTCTCTTCCCATTACTTTGAGCAAATCATGCATTTGAAGCTTATTATTCTTGTCAACTTTTACAAGGCTTCGCTCTATGAGGACAGTAATCCCAATTTCTGCATGAAGTCCACATCCATCTAAAATCTGTGCAACATAATTTCTGTCCTTACCTATAAAGAAACAACATATATCAAGGAATATGTCTTTCTCCATATCATCACTTAAACCATCATAGCTTAATTTTAATTTCTTCTGTATCTGATCATTGGGAATTACTTCAAGTTTCATTAATGTACTTTCCCACTCAGCAATTTTCCTTTCAAACAAACAAGAGCCAAGAACTTCAAGGGCTAGTGGTAGTCTTCCAGAGTATGCAACAACCATTCTTGAGAGTCCAACGAAATCTGCGTTTGGAGCAGCTTGCTTAAATGCATGCCAACTAAAAAGCTCAAGAGACTCGCTTTCATCCATTTCTTGGGTTCTGTAAATATGATCCACTTGCAGAACTTTCAGTAAATGCTCATCTCTAGTTGTGATAATTAACCTACTTCCTTGACCAAACCATTCACGACTTCCACACAGAGCATTTACTTGGTCCAAATTATTTATATCATCAAGTACAACAAGTGCCCTCTTGTGGCAAAGTTTTTCTTTTATTATTGTTTTTCCCAATTCAATGGTATGTAATTTCATCCTTCTGGTTCTCAAGATGCCTGAAAGAAGTTGTTCTTGCAAATAAACTCTGCCATCATCTTGGTCCCAAACTTCCCTTATATTTGCAAGGAAAGTTTTACCATCAAAGTTCTGATTAATTTCATTGTAAATGGCTTTGGCGATGGTTGTTTTACCGCTTCCTCCCATTCCTAAGATTCCTACTATGCGAACCTCATTTGATTTACCACTTAATAATTGAACCATGTCCTGCACACGAGATTCCACTCCCACTGGATGATCAGCAACAAATAAGTATGTGTTGTCATCTAGTCTTGTGGTAACAGTTTTAACAATATCACTAATCATCTCAATTTCTGTTCTGTCAAAAACAGCAATTACCAATAAGATAAAATAATCATCTATTAAATAATTCTTACTATTAACAGTTCCATCTATCAAAAAGGGGAGATGAATTCAGAATGGATCTTTAACATCATAAACAGAAATAAAAATCTTTAAATTGAATTTTCAAGCTAGTTTTGGGTATATCTTTAGTTTGGAACTACGACTATCTTCTGCCAACTTTTCAGAATACAGGTGGACAATCATAGACAAGATTCATCAGATGTAAACTAGAATAATTTATTCAGTTGCTTTGTTTTGTATTCAGTAGATGCACACCACATTGGCATCCTCTGATAGATGACTAATAACCACAATTATCAAATACTCAATTTTTCTTTGATACGGATACAGTTATGCAGTATGCATGTTAAAGATAAGACTGGTGTACATTGGTACTGTGTACCAGATTGTATATTAGCGTACCCTTAGGCGGTTAGTTAGGTTGCTGAGCTGTCTGTTAACAGCTATAGTAAGTTAGTCTTGTTAGTAGCTTCCTGCTGAAGCTATTGGATCTGCCTCTTATATAAAGAGAGCATAACACTAGTAATAACTGAATTACTCAGTAATTAACAGAATACAAGATTCTCTCTCTCTCTCTCTCTCTCTCTCTCTCAACTCTTCTCTTGTTTTCTAACAATGCAGTACATTAGTTGATCAAATTTATCGTATGTGTTTATACCTAGTTGGTTTGCTGCTACTCCTGTATAATTTTAAAAGGAAAAATTGAAAACGTATATACATGCATTGCATACACATAGGGCAACGAAACTGTTGGATTACTTGATTTCCCTTACTTCCTTCTTTTTTACATCTTACTTATCTTTTTATTTGTATATCTGGAAGTTCCTTATTTATAGTTTTGGATAGATTATATTTTCCTGAATTTTAGATTTGTAATTAATAGGATTGATATACATGAGCTATATATAGTGTATTAGTTGATGTGCGTTATCAGAAATAAAATTCAGTTTGTATATTGCAAGTTGGTATTAGAGCTCCCAGTTTGGTCAAAATATTTCTTATAAAGGGTAGAGAAACTCTCACCCATAAGTTAGTTTTGCGGTTGAGTTAGGCAAAGTCTGAAATATTAAAAGGTGGACACCACCTTTGTACCATATCCCCAAACCTTAGAGCAGCCTTCATTGCTGCGGTTGCAAACCCTTTTAACTACATGATGCTAGCTATTTTGGTATTTGCAAAGGTATTTCCTTCTAGTCTAATCTTCAACAATCAACATGTTTAGCCTTCCCAATAATTTTCCCTTTTGCTCTAATTTGTACTGCTTAGACTACAAATGAGACACTGACCCATCTCATGAGGCGATGGACAATTGAAGTTGGTTCTTTTGTCCATTTGAAACTCTATCATTAGGTGTCATTGCATCAACGATAAAATTTGCCTCAATGGAAAGTTGATTGATTGTCTAAAAGCATGATTTGTGGAATTGTGGCAAATAGCAACAATCTTAATTATTAGTTGGACTATGGTGATGCATTCTCAGTTTCTCACATGTTTAAAGAATTTTTTTGTTTGCCTCTTTCTACTGATGAATGAATAATTTGATTACCTGTAACTATTTAGATTCCACCCAGACAAGTTCGCAGCTTCAGTGAGTGCTCTTTTCCATCTGACAATCATATCTTTCGTAGCTGAGATTCTCTGTACAAGTCCATCCAGAGCTTGTCCAAAAGATCCAATTTGTTTGCGTACTTCCGATGGTTCCACACCGTAGAATACAGGGACAACTTCTTGACCAATAGCTCTATGACATTCCATGATTTTCTCCAGCTCTTGTAGGCACCATATTGAGTTTGCATAGTTTACTGAAAAAATGATGATAGAAACTCTAGAGCCTTCAATTGCTTGTAACAATGAGGATGAGATATTTTCTCCCCTTTTCAGTTTGTCATCCATGTAAACCTCAATACCAGCATGTTGTAAAGCGGCATAGAGATGAGAAGTGAAAGACCTGCGAGTGTCTAAACCTCGGAAGCTCAGGAACACAGTATGGATCCATTTGGATTTTGGCTTCAAACGATTCAGTTCTCTTCCCATCTCTTGCACCAAATCATGCATTTCAAGCTTGTTATTTTTGTCAACCTTTAACAGGCTACGTTCAATGAGTTTACTTATCCCAGTTTCTGCAGCAAGTCCACAGCCACTTAATAATTGTGTGACATTGTGTCTGTCCTTTCCCATATAGAAACAAGCTATTTCAATGAATACTTTTTTCTCATTATCATCAAGAAAGTCATAGCTCAGTTTTAATATATTTAGCACTTCATTACTTTGATTTCTTTTGAGTAGCTTCAGTATACTTTTCCACTGTGATGCTGTTCTGTCAAGTAACAACGAACCCAATACTTCAAGAGCCAGTGGCAGTCCTCCACAGAAAGAAATTGCTTTTCTTGAGAGTTGAATCCAATCATCGGTAGGAATATAATGCTTAAATGCATGCCAACTAAAAAGCTCAAGTGATTTACTTGGGTCCATTTCCTTCATTTCATATACAACGTCCAATTCAAAGAGATCAAGAACTTGCTTTTCTCTGGTTGTAATCATTATTATACTCCCAACACCAAACCTTTTACGACTTCCACATAATGATATCAGCTGGTCTGTGTTACTCACATCATCAAGTACTACAAGTACCCTTTTATGAGCTAATATTTTCTCCACTTCAGTGCTATGTACTGCCATGTCTGTTGTACTGTTGATGTCAGAAAGAAGTTGTGTTCGTAGATAATCTTCACCCTTATCCTGCTTCCATACATCCTTAATATTAGCAACAAAACTTGAACCCTCAAAACTTTCGAACATGCGGTTGTAAATAACTTTGGCAATGGATGTTTTACCAATCCCTCCCTTTCCCCATATTCCTACAAAGTTAACTTTTTTAAGATAGTAACCAATTTTGCCATAAAGATCTTTAGCATGAACATCTAACCCAACAGGATGGAGAGGGCGGGACATATATTTACCATCTAGCACCATACGAATGAAGTCCGTAATTGACATATCACTGCAGAAATTAACATTAGGAATCAGATAAAAGCAAAATCTATATAGTTGACATGAAATAAAGAATTATATCAAGCATACTTAATTTATGGTTTAATTGCTCTAGGTCTCTCAAGTCTCAAGTATCGCAAACGTGCAAATTGGCTCCCTTGAGCAAATTGACTGAGAGAGAAATTCCAGCCTGGTGAGTATAGCATATTGAAGTGTCCACACAAATATACATATAGATTGTTGGATCTGCTATGTAATTGGACCCATATCTGCTATTAGAATTTGAGAGGCCTAACTCAATTCAAAAACTAGCTCAAGGTTAAGGGTTACTCTATCCTTATGAAGGCTATCTATAACATATCTCTAGTCAATGTGGGACTTCTAAAACACACTCTCACACCCAGACTCTGATACCATATTAGAATTCGGGAGACATAACTCAACCAAAAAGCTAGCTCAAGAGTTAAGGGTTGCTCTGCCCTAATAAAGGCTATCTATACCATATCTCTAGTCAATGTGAGACTTCTAACAACTTCCAGCCACTAATCATAGGACTTTGGATTGATTAAGAAAAAGAGCAATATCCTGTAATTTCTGAACCTGAACAACCAGGAAATAATCAAAGATTACTGAATTTCTTTAGAGAATACTTTGTAAATTCCGTAAGTTTTTCCTGCGGTAAATTATGTAAAAGCTTATCCACAGTTTATTGCATAAGCTTTCTTTATGATTTTCAACAACTCAATTTTGGTGGTGGTTGGTTGATAGTGTCGACTAAACTTTGCAATGTCAACTCTGATAATAATAATAATAACAAAAGCATCACACCAAGACATGATCATAATATGGTAATTTCAAGAAACTATAGATCAAGAAAACACACAGTTGAATCGCAGGGTGTTAAAAAATCTAACGAATTGCAACACATTACATACGTGTTCTTACACGGCCCTCAACCACTCCGATCTAGGGTTTAGTGTCCTAGGGTTTTCACCGTCAACACAATAATTGAAGAATAATGAGAACTTGTTTCATTCAATGAAAGTCTCTAGCCTTTTATAATGGGACTAAACCTTTAACCTAGGTCTCTTACATATGAGCCTTATTCTTGACCTGTCAATGAGAGTCTAGCCTTTTATAATGGGGCTAAACTTTAACCTAGGTCTATTACATATGAGCCTTATTCTTGACCTATTGTGCCTTGATGGTAATCTCAGCCACGTGCCTGAGTAACTCGTCTCACCTAGTTCTTCCAAGGCTCATCTGTATGGGTCTCATCAGGCTATACGGGGCGGGACAAGTCCTCAGAATAAGTCGTCACGCCCAGTTCTGTCAGGGGTCGTCTGTATGGGTCTCGTCAGGTTATACGAAGCGGGACCAGTCCTCAAAATAACTCGTCTCGCCTAGTTCTGCCAAAGGTCGTCTGTATAGGTCTTGTCATGCTATACGGGCGGGACCAGTCCACATGCCCGCAAGACGTCGAGTCCTTGGTGCATAAGGACGAAGTGCGTCTTTAGCATTAGGTCCCGACCCGCCAAGGTCACTAGGTTCCCTGAATAGAGGTCGAGTTGACTTTATGGGGTGAGACTTGTTAACATGCCCGCGAGACACCGCGCCCGAAGCATGAGGGTAACGTGTGTCTTAATTGTCTCAAGTCTCAAAGAACACGTGCCGCCCTTAGATGACTCGTTACAAAGATAACCCTTCGACTGACGGTCACGACCAATACCCCAGGGTGTCCACCTTACAACTAGCCTTTCATGCTACACCGTTCTAATCTCGACTTTGACAATGGAGCTCGCCCTCTATAAAACATATAGGTCGCCAACATGGCGTAGTAAACATACAACCCGCCACAAAATGGAGAGTACTTGCTCTTCGCATTCAAATCATTTCACAATAGAAAACGGTATCCACTGAATCATGACCAAAGGAAAACCATGAGGAAAATTCAGTGAAAACCGGCGAGAGAAGAATATCGTATCTCGAGTTCCAGATTCGGGACTACGTGCAATCGGGAAGAACGCGCCATCATCGGAGCGGGACTGAGACGAAAACTCGACAATGTCAGTTCGTGTAGGTCCACCCCTGATGTCGTCAATGGAGGAAACGAAGGCGTCTTCATCGTCCTCTTCTAGCCAAGCCCAAAGATTCGTCGCCAAAGTAGGTCTTGGATCGTCGATTTTCTCTTCCTTGTCTCCGATCTGGTTCGCTCTCCTTCTCCTCGCCGCCGTTCCACACCGCGCTTAGGATGCGCCGCCAATCCAGAATGCGCCGTCGTGAGATGTATACGGACGGTGTTTTGGTCCAATCAGTGGTTTGCTGACAGATCGGTGGCAGACCAAAGGTAGCGGCTCAGTGGGGTGGCGAAAATGAAGATAGAGGGTCGACGACTGTGGGTTCTAAGAAGGGACTCGACGGCGGTGAATGACGAATGTGGTGGTTCCAAGGACTCGACGACGGTAAATGACAAAGGTGGTGGTTTGTTGAGATGGGGAGAAGATCCTTGTGATTCCAAGGCTCTTAACCACATGGTCGTGGGTTCGAGCCCTACGATGGGCGCCAAAGAGTGTTCTTACACGACCCTCAACCACTCCGATCTAGGGTTTAGTGTCCTAGGGTTTTGCGCCATCAACATTTTAATTGTAGAATAATGAGAACATGTTTCATTCAATGAGAGTCAAGCCTTTTATAGTGGAGCTAAACCTATTACATATGGGTCTTATTCTTGACCTGTTGGGCCTTGATGGTAATAAACCCAAAGATCCCAACCACGTGCCTGAGTAACTCGTCTTGCCTAGTTCTGTCAGGGGTCATCTGTATGGGTCTCGTCAGGCTATACGGGGCGGGCCAGTCCTCAAATTAACTTGTCTCGCCTAGTTCTGCCAGGGGTCGTCTGTATGGGTCTCGTCAAGACATATGGGGCGGGACCAGTCCAATATGTATCTCATGATTCATAAGATTCTGACTACCATGCACAACTTGCTATCATATGCCTTGCTTACAAAAATTATAAAACAATTGGTATGGAAAATGGAAAATGGAGCAATTCAATGAGATTTCAAGAGAGGAGAAAAGTTAAGGGTAGAAAAGAAAACATCGTTAGAATTGCAAATGAAAAATCTCCCTGGTTTTAGAAGAGGATATGGAATTTGAGGAATATCGACATAGAAACCGCTAACTTATTCAGCAATCTCAAGAACAGATTGAGAAAGCAACTAATAATCGGTCGGATCCTCCACCAACTTCTACTTTCACGCTCGTGACCGTCTCCTAGATAGATTCGGTTCGCTGAGCTGCCTCTACAGTTCGGTAGAACTGATAAAGACTACGAGAAGCTCTATTTGCAAAAGGATGGTGGAGAAGCCCAACAATCTGTTTGAGTTGCCGAGTTCAAGGGTTTTGCCCTCTCAAGACCGAAGCCAACCGCTTCCTTATTTGAAATTGGGCTCGGTTTCTTGAACAATGTTCCTGTTGACGGGCGTAGAGGACTGAATCATTGTGTACCTGATGAGCCTGCATGGCATTTGAAGGACCTATGAGGATTGAGGGAGATAGAGTATTATCGGTAGCTCTGGAAGAGTGTGGGTTTTCCTGATGATGTGTTGTTGATTGCATGATGACTTGGGGCCTGGGAAGAGTTTTTCCGAGCCACGATGGGTGCCAAAATGTTCACAAAAAGACTCGAGGACAAAGCTCAGCAAGCCTCAAGCCTTGCTCTGCCTTCTAAACACTACAGTACATGTCTTTTGCCTAATCAGAGTACTCCTTATATAATCGGAGCCTCTTTAATTACAATAATGAAGGGGGAGGTGAACCCGCGACTGTTTAAATGGGGTTAATAGTCAATCCACATCTCGCACCTTATAAGAATGGATGATAGAGCCAATCACGATTGATGAGGTGACAATGTCGCCCGACGTGTGATGATCTCCGCCATGAATTTAGCCGATCATGATGGACAAATAACAAATTTCACAACCCACAAGGCTTTGAGTAAAGAAGTGACGAATAAACCTTAGAGTTATGCCTTGAAGCGTTGTTGGTTGGATGCCTTAGCGACTTACGTTTGGTGAACTAGAATACCAAATAGGTATAACCACACAAAAATCATAAAAAATTTGTCACTTAAACCCTAATATCACTTCCACATTAATTTTACAAATTGAAGTGCCAAGTCTAAATTCTCTTGCAGGACGGAAAATTTGCTCTCATGTCACTTAACTTTCTCTCCGGGGGGAAGGGTAGGTGAGCTAAGGGAATGAAGGGATTTGCAGGGTGAAGGGTTAGGGTTCGAATCCCGGCGAATGAACTAATATACTAACAATTAACAACTAACATTGACCTATGTTCAAAAAAAAAAAAACAACTAACATTGACCTATTAAAAAAAAAACCTAACTTTCTCTCCTTATTCTATCTCTCCATACTGTGTGTGTGTGGATGGAATGGGTGTTCTCATTTTTTAGTGGATAAGAGATAAATACAGAAAATTTGGTGATTGAAAATGAGGATCATACCGATAAAAGTGGTAACGGGACGTAAAGCCAGCGCATAAGAAAGCAGCTTCAGACAGGGCCCTCCTCCAATTCAACACGGTGTGTTCCTCCACCGTCACATCCTTGACCATTCGTTCAAACTCTTGTCCGAATCTACCCTTTTGCTTGCGCACATCCCACAAATCCACGCCATGGAGCACGAGTAAAACCACGTGACCCGTGGCTCTGTGACACTCCATGATCTTCTCCAGCTCCTCCAGACACTCGCTAGAACCGCCGTAGTGTTCGGAGAAAACGACGACGGAAAGCCTTGACCCATCGATTGCTGGCCAGTTTGAACGCCGCAGCGAGTTTTGGTTCACTCCCCGAAGCGCGTTGATCTTGTCGTAGCAGGTTCGGATTCCGGACATTGTTAGGTCCATATGGAGAGTGAGAATGAATTCCTCCACCTCAACGTCTTCCGGTGTGAAGCTTAGGAAAACTTGGTCTTCCATCCTTTCGGGATTTTGGGTGTTCGACGATGAAGCAGTTGAGGAAGACATGGGTTGATGATTTCTGAAAGAGAGGAAGGGGATGATGACTTGTATAGAGAAGAAACGTTGACTAAGCATAAAAATATCTAATATATGCATATACATAAAATAAATAAGTCAAGCAAAAAAATCAAGTAAGTCAAGTAATCTTTTTTTTTTTACAACAAGTAAGTCACGTAATTTGAAATGGTGCATATTAGGGAGACCTTATCCTTGAAATTCATATGCCGAAATTTCATCCGAAACCACCTTTCCTTAACACGTGGTCACTACTGCTCGTTAATCACGGCTAATTACTAAACTTTTTCACTTTTAGACATTTCCAAATTTACCCTTTCAACCTCATAACTAATTAAAATTGGGGCTTAAAATTGTTACTATTTAGGGTAAATAGTCAATTTGGTTTTTGAGTTGGGATTTAGTGGTGGTGGTGGAGTGGGTGGACGATTGGGGGGGGAGGTGGGAGGAAGAGAGGGTGATGGTGGTGGGGAGAGGTAGAGCAAGATGGGGAGAGAAAGAAATGTTTTTCAACCATAGGGACTAAATTGAAGATTTAATGTTTCGGTCAAATCTCTTTATTACGTGAAATTTTTAAGTGGAAAAAAAATGTGACATATCAGCCCCTCCGTTAACGTCTGTTAGAGACTAACTTAAATGTATTTTGCTACATTCAAGAACCGCGTAAGCCATTTTAAAAATTTAGAGACCAAACTTGAAGACGGGGTGACAGTTTGGGTGACCCAATTGGGTATTTACCCTGAAAAGTCATTTGAAGTGAGGACATTCCAGTAAAAAAAGACGGGTGACAGACTACGATCTTTTCTGTTGTTTCAATATTTTGATTATTATCCTGTCTTGGGTGTATGAACTCTCATGGATGAGGGTAGATGGGGAGTTGGGTTTGGAGCCCCACCCCTTAGGCTTTGCACCCCACTAAAACAGATACGGAATTTAAATTTCCGTATCAATACGGAAAATAAAATTCCGTATCTGTTTTAGTATATAATGAGTGGTTGAAAATGTGACACGCATGCTTAAATACAGTACGGAATTTTAAGTTCCGTATTCAATATGGAGAATATGAAATTTTAAATTCCGTATTTGATAAAGTGGGGTGCCAAGCCCTATAGATGGGGTGCCAAACCCAACTCCCATGGATGAGGTTGTTTGTCAACCATTTTCCTGTCATTGTATGCCATCTTCTGCTGCACAAAGTTCAACTCCCACCAATTGTTTGCAGAATTGCCTCTTAGGGAAAAACGCAAAAGGGCATTTAAAAGGGTAACGATTAACGAAGAAGAAAGGTAGTAGTTTTTTCATACGGCTATGGCAAATTACAGCATCAACTCGGTGCTTCATCACCACCCTATGCTGCTCCATGACCCTGTAGCTTCTCCATTGAGACCTGTGAAAGTATTTACAAGCTTTCATTCGTTTCCTTCATCTTGCACTGTCAACCATAGATCCCTCCATGTCTCCACAGCAAGATGGTGCTGCAGCGCTTCTTCTTGTTCTTCTCGTTGTTGCTTCCGCTTAAGGGGATGCAAGTGGAAACGGGTTGTTAGAAGCTGCTCCATCACTGATATTGTTATTGCTAGTGATGAAAGCTATGGCAATAAACAGGTTGTTAGTCTTACTCCCCGCCTCTATGACTATGTCCTCAAAAATGTTCGAGAACCAGAGGTGAGAATTCAGTAACACACACCCTTTTGCCCCATCTATTGTTGCCAATGTAAAAGAACTCATTTTTATATCAACTAGGTTTGGCCCGTTTGGGAAAACAGCTTAATTAAGCACTTATGGTCATAAGCGACCGTCAGCGTTTATGACATAAACGCTTATTCATAAGCTATTTTAAAAAAAACTATTGAAATAAATTGAAAATAAGTTGTATATAAGCATAAGCTCTTTTTCATAAGCTATCCTGAGTAGCTTATAAAAATAAGCTCAAAACAGCTTAGGGTGGTAGGCCATAAGTTGTTTGCATAAGCTCTCCAAACACTGCAACAAGCGCTTATGCAATCAGATAAACAGGGCCTTGCTTTGATTGTTGCCCTTTGTGCTTATTGTGAATTGGTTGCATTTCAGATTCTGAGGCAACTGCGAGAGGAGACGGCTTCGATGCGTGGAAGTCAGATGCAGGTGTCTGCAATTGGTTCATTTTTATGCATGTTTACTAATGGAATTGCTAGTATTTGATGTTTATACATATGTCTTCGTTAGGCAAGTAGTTGTTTCTACTGCATTTTTGGTTTTGTGACACTTAGGGTAGCATAATTATACTGCCAATTCATGTTTGGTTACAGACTTTCAGTTAATGCTATCAATTATTTAACAACTTATGCTAATTGTTTGACCTTGACAACTACTCTTACCAGGAAGCTAGTTATTTTGAATCACCAGACTTTTTTTTTTTTTTAAATTGAATCACCAGACTTGGTCCCTAACATATTGGTTTGCTTGTGATTGTGCATATGCAGATAATGCTCCTTGAAAGCTCTGCAATCTCATAAAAAGTTTAGTTTGTACCTTTCCTACTTCAAGAGTTAATTTATATACTATTGATTAGACGAAAATATGTGGTCTACATATAATCAACTTATATATCCTTTAATTCACATAAAGATACTTGACCGGAAAAATAAACCTAATTTTGATAATTTTGGTTTAAAAAACTAGGTGCATCTTGTATATGTGCATATACTGGACTTTGATTGTTAGTTAACTTATTAGTTCTAGTGTGTTGATATCTTATCCAGGCTCAAGTTTGAACTTGTAAAATTTGATGGAGGAAATAAAGAATATTGCTGCATAGATTGCATAGCATTCTGTAATCCCATTTGCCTGCCATGAATTAATATGTTGACAGTACATTGTCTTCTTAATAGGTATCTCCTGATCAAGCACAACTGCTTGCAATGCTTGTGCAGATTCTTGGAGCTGAAAGGTGTATTGAAGTTGGTGTTTATACTGTATGTCCTTCATTTTTATCAGTATTCACTAAGTCGGTGTTTATCACATTGTAGACCATACCATTTTATATCTCATACAACACATGGTGTTGGACTTGTTTTACAGTATTAGGGTTCATTTTCATATGAAAAAGATGGATGTGATGGCATAGCGGTGGATTGAGGCTTTCATTTATTATAGAAATTTACTTGATAGAAAGGAAAAAAAATCCATTTCTTGAAAAATGAATATTTCATCTAAACACTCACAAAGTATCTTTTCTATATTCCTCAAAGTATCTACAGTCTTAAATTTTTGATGAAACTAAATATTTTTTATACTCTTTGGATTTGTTTTAGCATTACAATTTGGATCTAATGTCAATGACAATATTTGAAGATTTCGTGGGAGAAAACTGTTATTTGAAAATAAAATTTTTGGAGGTTCATGTGTTAGTAATCCACTCATTAGGAGGGTTTATAGTAGGAAGTGGAAGAGTGGTAAAAGAAGATTAGAACCACAAGGAGTTATTAATTAAAAAATAACTGTCAAGAAGAGAATAAATAGGAAAAAGAGTGTTAGTGAATTTCAGTAGTGGGGAGCCTGGTGTCTCGAATAAATGGATGGTCATTTCTGATTTATTTCTATATTTTCATCTTAATCTTCCGGTATCAATTTTGATACTTTATTTTCTATTGATTCTGATCCTGTACCATTGTTGTGATGACCATAAAATTAAATATTTTGTGTACCGTCTTTGTTAACTGGAGCTTATATGCAAAATGCATATTGAATCATTGATCATAATCACTAGAAGTATAAAACATCATGTACTTCAAATCAAATGGCTTGAACTTTTTCAATGACTTTTACAAGTGGTCCATTTCACACTGTTCAGAGAATAGTGTTTTTCCCCAATCTTTGGTAGGTATTTTTAAGTTTCCTCTTTCAGGTCAGATCATGTTTCTGCTTAATTTGCTTTGTGAATCAGAGCCCTGCCCTTTCTTTTCTACTCAAGTGACAGGTTTTAGGAAATATTAAGAGTGGGGAATTTTAAATTATTTTCTTTTCTACTCAAGTGACAGGTTTTAGGAAATATTTCCTATTTCTTAATTTGCTTTGTGAATCAGATCATGTTTCTTCTTCTTTTTTTCTGAACATTTCTATGCTATTTCAAAGTTTGTTTCCTTAACAATGCCTGGATTTTTTGAAGTAGGTTAGCAATGCCTGGATTTTTTAAAGTAGGTTATCTTCCTTCAATGAATGAGGCATATCATTGTTAATTTGACCCAGGGCTACTCATCACTAGCCATAGCATTAGTCCTTCCAGAATCAGGTCGTTTAGTTGCCTGTGAAAGAGATCCCAAATCTCTTGATGTTGCCAAGAAGTATTATCAGCTAGCTGGTGTTTCACATAAGGTATATTCTACTAGTATGCTTTTGATTTGGTGGCATTTGATAGAGCTTTTGTGGAACTTATTTGCACTTACCTTATGATGTAGAGTGTAGACACTTAGGTAGGTGTTTGAATAAGCTTACAATATTAGTTAATGACCTATTTGTAAGCTCTTTTGAGCTTATTTCAAAAAGTTCTCAAACAAACTTATAAGCTTATGAAAATTTGTTTATTTGAATCGATCTTATGACATAAGTTCTCATGTATAAGTGTTTATTAAATAAGTGTTAAATTAAGTTGTTGAAAATGTGCTCAATTTTGATTTTTCTTTTTCTTTTGGATATGCGGACTCTTTATACACTAGATTATTTTTCTGAAGTTTCAAGGTAACTAACTGACAATAGGTGGATGTCAAACTTGGACTTGCAGAAGATTCCCTAGAATCTTTAATCCTGAATGGTGAAGCAGGAAGGTATATAGATTCTCAACATCACGATGATTGGATTTGATATTTCCCATTCTGCATTTGCTATGTTATCTTCCAAGGGTTATTGTTAGCCAAAGACCTACTCTATATGATAGAACATTGTCACAAGAAGAACAAATGAAATAGAATTTTAAGAAATATTTCCTTTTCATGCAGCTATGATTTTGCATTCATTGATGCAGAGAAAAGGATGACTCAGAAATATTTTGAACTGCTACTACAACTGGTAAGAACATAATAAAATTGTCAAAGATGTCCAGAACCTCTTATGTCGCACACTTGATTATATTTTTTCAGACGTTACGGTGCTTACTAAGAATTGTTATGCTGATGCACTGAATAATTTGTTGTTTTAGGTGAGGGTTGGAGGTGTTATTGTAATTGATAATGTCCTCTGGCATGGAAAAGTTGCTGATCCATTGGTAAATACATTCTTTCACGTTTGTTTTCCTACATTTCCTGTTAAATGAACCTGACTTCTAATGCATTATGTGCAGGTAAGTGACTCTAAAACTATCAGCATTCGAAATTTTAATCAACAGTTAATGGAAGACAAGCGTGTAAGCATCAGTATGGTAGGTTTATACCAATTTGCCTAATTACCAATTCTTTCACTTTGATCTATAGTATTCTAACTTTTGGAGAATCTTAGGTACCTATTGGAGATGGGATGACGATCTGCCGCAAAATATGACCCATTTCTTGAGTATTTTTTGTAAGTTGTATGAATTTGAATTTATTCTCTTCAGAGTAATGCTTTTCTCAGTTTTTGAGATCTCAGTATACCAAAGTTATAAAATAAGCCTAAAATTGATTAATAGCATTTCTGGTTGCGAAATGATCACATGAATCAATTTGGTTAGAAGCTACATATGTCTTAGCTTATGAATGAACAGTTAAACATGCCTTGGATTCTGTGCAACAAACATGCACTAAATGTTCGTAAAACTTGTGATGTATCACGTTGGTTAGGAGATGAGAACGGCATACTGAAGAATAGCACCTCCACTCCATAGGGAATGCAGGAGGCTAGATTTTTGTGATCTTTCTACTGCAAATTTTGTACCCACTAAAGGTAGAAGCTTTACTAAATAGTAACCACTATAATATCGTGGATTTCATTGACCTACTACTCCTGGAAGCAGATATGTAGTACCTAGAAGCTGATAAATTGTAAGAAACGAACTCGTGATAGAATTAAGAGTAGATGTTGGAAGCTTGGAGAATACAGATAAGAGAGAATGTCTCTTAGGGTGACATAATAGATGTACAAGAAATCATTATGCAGCAAACAATTTGTTATACTGTTTGTGATTATATGCTTAATTGTAGTTTGTATAATGAAAGTCAACTGAAGGGTTATACTAGAGGGGCAGGGGACTAAAATCTTTTGTTGCACCAGCGCAATCCTATGCCATGGTCTGCCCCCCCCCCCCCCAAATAAATAAATTGACATGTCATTTAAAAAGGGCACATCACTGATTTAGTATTCTAACCCTATCAGCAATGTCGTTGAGCTGAGCTCTATCACTAATGTCGTCCCCTCTTTCTCCTTGGCTGACACTGCTCTACCATCCACCCCTATGATGCATGCTTCCCTATGGACGGGGGACCTAGGATGGTATTACTCATGCAGACCTTGTTGGAGTCTTCCTTTAAGACTTGACTTCCAACATAACTTTCAAAGCTAAGTATTTTCCCTATTTTCAGTATGATCTCTTGCATTTTAATTTCGGCTTTTACATGGGCCTACATTGAGATTTAGGTTTGGGCTTTTTGGAATGGGCTTTAGGGCTTGTATTTTGGCTCGTATAGGATTTATGGTTGGGTTTTACATTTGTGACCCAATAAGTTAGAATATGAGAATGTGAGTGGGGTAGTTTAGGAATTAGGCGAACATGGGCTTGGCCCATTAGTAGGCTTGTTGTCCCCTTCCCCTTGCTCCTCTATAAAAGGAACACATTTTGTATTTCCCTCCACTTTTAGTCATATATGATATTTGAATTTGTGAGATAGAATTCTCTCAACCTAGTTTCTCTATAGGAACCCATAGGAAATTATCAAGTGACACTCACTTGTGACTTTCAAATTCATAAATTTCATGTCTACTATACAGATCTGAGTTCTAACTTTTGAATTAAAATTTCAAATCTCTTGAAGTGTTCATTGTGGAATTGATGAATCACATGATTTAGATCTTGATTTTTTGTTGTTGTTTGATGTTATTTGGTGGTGTAACCACTTGTTTCTTGCACTTTTCACAAACAATACACTGTTCTATAGCCCTCACGATCAGATCTACTACTGTGATTTAAAAAAAAATCAAGTTCCATCCTTTGTTCTTCATGTTCATGTGCTAGATTGATCCTAGAGTGTCTAAATCTTCATTGTTTTTGAAGTTGTTACCTGTTGCAATCATAGTCGGCTGACCACTCATTTTTAAGGGAATTTGATTTTAAACTCATTGTTCAATCGTACCTAAGTCCAATTTCAGTGTTTAGTGAGTTTTTCAAAGGATTAAATTCTAGGATTTAAACATGTTCATGAGTATTTTGCAAGTTTAGCTAGCACACATGGATTTAGTTCCAGAAAATTATTGTGTATCTTGTTAGAGTCTGAGCCAAGAGAAAAGGAAGCATTTTAAAAACATTATTTGAAAAGGACTAAAGTGAAAATTACTAGATTTTAGGGGTCAATAGTAATTTCCTAAAACTTGAGGGGCATGTTTGCAAAATTTTAAAAATTCTAAAAATCCATAGACCTGTCACCTGTCAGTAAAAGAGCCTCCTAATTAAAAACAGTTGAACTTGTCAAGGTTCATTTGTACCACTTTTGCACTTGTATTGCCAGGGGTGCACATGGGCGAGTTTACCTAATGAAACCATCTGACCCAATCGTATCCAATGGTAAAAATGCGGCTTGGATTGTGCAAACGGATCAATCAGTTAAATTTTATATAATCTAATCATGTTTGGGTTGGATATCGATTTTAACATTAATCCACCCAACTCAGCCTGAAACCCAAACATATAATTATTATTATTTTATAAGTATTTTTAACAATTTTACCCCACCTAAAATCTAGAACCCTAATTTTATTTCACAGTATCACTCTTCACTTTCTCACTCTTCACGATCATTCTTCCTTCTCCCAACATCAACAATGCCGCCCCTCATTCCCAAGTCCTAATACAATGTCGCATCGTCACCTTCGTTCCCTCTGCTGCTATTCATCCCTTCGTCGATGTACATTCCAGGTAGGTTTCCTCTCCCCTCTTGTCTTCTCTACTACTTGTCTTCTCTTTGTTGCGACTTGCGAGCCTTTCTTCTTCTTCTTCCTACTTGCTTACCAATTTTTTCTAATTTTTTATCAAATTTTAATATTTTTTTTCAATATTCTAAAATTATTATTATAAAAATATAGCGATGTGATTATCCAATTTGAACATTGTCGGTTGGGTTGGTTCAGATCTGAAGATGAAAAATCGCGAAATCCATGCAGTCCTAGTTATAGCTAACTAGCTTAGCTTGTGTTTCCCCCGGTGAAACTTGGATAATGCCTCGTTGGTTGCTCGATTTGATACTCATCATATTTACAATGACATTTGATTGATATAGTGTGTCTATCTCTTTATTCATAAATATTTAAATGATCTCACATATTTAATAATTAGTTGAAATTTATGTGGGACCCATATACAAAAAAAGGTGAGAAAACAAATGCAAGCCCTAAAAAATTATTTATTGACTATCAATACTCATTTTAACAATTAGTTGAAATTTATGTGGGACCCACATAATGTAGCCGATCTCACATGAATTTCAAACAATAAAGAAGAAAGTGTTCAAGTGAATGTTGATAGCTTTTTTCAAAGTGTTAATAACTTAATCTGGTTCTTATATTTTTAAACTTTTGATAAGTAAAGACAAATGAGTTGTGTTAAATCACCTATGTTCTTAGTCTAGTGGAGCAATGATGTTCAAGATAAGTGAATTTAAAATTTGTCTAAAAATTATTTATTATGTATTATGTATAAATCATATTTACGATAAGTATTTTTGATTGAGACAATCTTATTTTATCTGAGTGTGGTAAAGGCCAAAGTTCAACTTAAGAGTGTGTCTCCTAAGAATCAAACTTTTGACCTCAAGGTTGACACTCATAAGTATATAAATAATCCAATTGATCTATTAAATTTGGGAAAAATTATCCAAGTGATATATTTTTTTCAAAGGTTCATGGTCCAATTAAAAAAGCCTTAAAAAATACAATCAAGGCCCTTACAAGTTACAAGTTACAACCCAAAAAAGAGGTAAGGAAAAATTTTGTGAGATAAAAAAAGGATGAATGAGTGATATGACCGGTGATGATGATGTGATAGAAAATGTAGAATAATAAGGAAAACAAGTGAAAATAAAATGGAAGAGAAAGAGAAACATGAATGAACCATTACCAAAAAAAAAAAAAAAAAAAAAAAAAAAAAAAAAAAAGGAAAGAGATGACAATTTAATAGTACTAAGAAAGTCACTGAAGAGAGGTAATGCAGAAGAAAATTGACATGTGTGGTTGAATTGCAGTATAGAATCACATGATTATGATTATTTGTCAAAACATTATCTGAAAAGCGTGGTAGTGATACACAATTTTTTCTAAAAGGCTTATCTAACGTACTCCATTATTACCCATCCTAGATACTATTAGATTATTTATAAAAGTTTGTGAAATTCTTAACCCACTAAATCTTAAACGTTATTAATCCATCTATTATGATGGGGTTAAATTGCTAGCACCATGCAAGTTAGACCACCCAACTTTTAAATCCCTTCATGACTTCATGTGGTTAAAAAAAATTCGGGAGAAATTATACAATAGCAACAGAAGTACCAAGTACCAACACATGTTGGTTCACTTTGCGAGGACAAAACACTTTCTCGTAATAAGTTGTGTGTTTGATTGCCACTATCAATGTGAGAGCTGTGTTGGTGAGTAATCTGTAAATATCTCTAATTCCGAAGCTCTGACCCGTGGTGGTGACCGGAGTCGAACCCACGCAAGCTTTTATTCACAAAAAGAAAAATACAATAACAACAGAAGTCGCTCAGTTTCTATATAGTTTTCAACATATGAAAATGGGTAAAATTGAGTGATTACACAGATTCTGTTTGTAAGATGACAAAGGACATTGCATTATTTTTTATCACATTATCTATAAGCTAGCATAGCCCCGTTATCAAACTGGGACATGGGCAATGGAAATAGAGTGGTGCTTGCTACTCTTCATTTTCAAGATTCCAAACACACATATCACAAGGATACAAACAAATAGTTTCGATATTTTTTCCATTATTGATTTTCAAATTTAGAGATGGGATGTTGATAATGAAGAAAGAATGAAAGAGTGTTGTGAAACACACAAGGCGTTTGTGGCTAAGAACCACACTTCCCTTTTTGTTGATGAGATTTGGTTGAAAATAATGCTCACCTCCAAAAGCTCATCCACTTGAAAATTCTTCTTCCATCTTTGCATAATTCCACGTTACAACAAGTTTGAGGCTCATCCTATTCTTTGTCTCTATTCTACTTATACTATTTCAACTGTGCCTAGTTTCCACTTCGTTCTGTTTCTATTTCTCAGTGGGAGTTCCTCTCTCTGGTTCCTCTGCATGCACAACCTTGCATAGTTTTCCAAACCAAGGTTTGTTTCCATGTTCATCAATATCATCACTTCATGTGCCCTTTATAGTCATGCTTCTTTAGAGATAGATTCTTGAAGAAATGAAGACATAAGAGTAGTGTTTGTGTGGATGCATCTATTTCAATCCTGGTTGTGTTTGTTAAACTGAATCAGTGCATGTGTTTGATGCTCACTCTTAAGGGGCGCTTGGTTCCACGTACAAATCTTCCATGATCACTTCTTTATCTAACATGAAAGTCTGCTCAGTTTCTAAAAACACTTATTCGCATAATCACTTCTTTGTCTAATATAATCAAATCTTATTTTGCTTCTTGTTTTATTGTTCTGTATTTTATGTGTGTATACTATTTTTTATCATAAGGTTGAGGAAATTTTGAGAATTTGGTGGTAAATTTACCGGGCTGGTTAGTTTTTCTTTCTGTAGTTTTTTTAAGAACACTCCAGTGATGCTATGATAAGTGGAATGATGTGTTGAATTATTAAAGAAAAATTGCATGCAGCCTTAATTTTCTCTGCGAAAGTTTTTCATTATAATTCTGAGATATGTCTATGTTTTCTTTCTTTTACTGCCACTATTTTTACTTTCTAAGTTTTAATTTCCACTTGAAATTAATTATCATCTCATCCAAAGTGTTTAGTTCACTCTTTAATGGCCTAAATCTGGTAAACTTTAGAATTTTCTTTTCCATTTTTCATTTACTTGACTAATCTAATAATTCCAAAGTTCTGGGTTTACAAATTACATAGTATCCTATGACCTATAATATTATCTGAAAATTCGAGTTAGGCCTAACTCTACCCAAAACACTAGCTCCGGGGTAAGTGTTTTTCTACCATTTAAAAGGATTATTTTGCCTAACCAATATGGGACTTCTCAACATATTATCATCTTCTTCACCTTTATAGCTGCAGATTGTGATGATAGAGCTTATAGATAAAAACATAGCTTATTAATGTGAACATTGATGAGCTGCAGGATTACTGAAGGCCAGCATCAACTGAAAATGGAGGTCACCAATGTCACAGAGTATGAGGCTATTGCAAAGCAGAAATTGCCAAAGATGGCGTTTGACTACTACGCATCTGGTGCAGAGGACCAGTGGACTTTGCAGGAGAACAGAAATGCCTTCTCAAGAATTTTGTAAGATTTTCCCTACATATTATTTACACTAGTTAGTCACCAAACTATGTTTCTTTTCTATGCACCTTTAATTTTTTGTGAAGTGAATGGTTAACTTGGTCCCTGAAAGATTTTACTGCTGCCAAGCTAGTCATTGGAAGAACGAAATACGTCTTTGAATGGGTTAAGCATCGGATAAGTTAGTGCCTATGGTCAGTTTTGGTCAACTGTGAAGTTAGTCTTGTAGAGACTAACATGGCTGACAATCATAGTCTTTCAGACGTATTTCCTTCTAAAGTAGACTAACTTGTATGTGGCAAAATCTTTCATGAACCAAGCTCACTATTCACTTATTTTTTGTACACCTTTATCTCTATGAATGCAAAGCAAACAAATATTGATGTACTGAAAAGTGTGAGTGGAAAACATGCAGGTTCCGGCCACGAATTCTTATTGATGTGAGCAAGATAGACATGGCAACTACTGTTCTGGGCTTCAAAATATCCATGCCAATCATGATTGCCCCAACAGCCTTCCAGAAAATGGCTCATCCGGAGGGTAAATTATATTGAATAGTTTTATTCCAAATCCCCCTTTCTTGTTAAAACACTGCTAAAACCATACACAAGGCATGGATTTGTGTTGGATGATATATGTTTTTCTTTATTTTGCAGGAGAATATGCAACTGCAAGAGCTGCATCAGCTGCTGGAACAATCATGGTACATCTATTTTATGTTTATATTCTTCTTAATTAAGGATCTCCAAGTTTTGATTTTGTAAGAATCAGTGTGCAATCACTTTAGAGGGCATATCTCTTCTTTATCCATAATTCAATATAGAAACTTTTGTAACTTGCAACTTGGGGGTTTGCTGAGAGTGTTATTTGCTCCCTTGTTCATAATGCCTTTGTTACTTATCCATATAAAAGATATCAACTAGTTTTATGTTAGCTGCTGAAGGTATAACATTAACCTCCTCGTATACTTGGGTTTGAGACCGGCTGTGCTTAGTTAATGCCTTTGTTACTTAATGCAGAATATTTCATTCACCAATCCTCAATTAAGAATTAACCTTTTGGTTGTTACAGACTTTGTCCTCATGGGCCACTTCAAGTGTTGAAGAGGTGGCTTCAACAGGACCTGGAATTCGCTTTTTCCAGCTATATGTAAGCTTCAACAATTCTTCCTTTAGTTTGAGTTCCATACATTATCTCTTATTTGAATTATTATTTACTGGTGAAAATGCAATGCTATGTTGTTTAGGTGTACAAGGATAGGAATGTGGTTGCTCAGCTTGTGAGGAGAGCTGAAAGAGCTGGATTCAAAGCTATTGCCCTTACTGTTGATACCCCAAGACTAGGACGCAGAGAAGCTGATATCAAGAACAGGTACAATTCTTCAGCCTTTTTAAATCAGTTGCGTTTGGGTAAACAACTTAATTAAGTGCTTATAGCAATAAACACTTATTGTATACGCGCATATTCATAAGCCAATTTGAGAATATTATTGAAATAAACTCAAAATTGGTAATGGGTAGGCTTATTCATAAGCTAATTTGAGCAGTTGATGGAAATAAGCTCAAAGCAGGTTATAGGTAGGTTCATAAGCTATTTATGTAAGCTCTCCCAAACGCTTGCATAAGCGTTTATGCTATAAGACAAGCTCAAATAAGCTCTTCCAAATAGGGAAGTAGCTCTTTTTGCGACTTTTACCTTTACAGGTTCAAATCTTGTTATGAAAATTGCTGATCAATTGTCTCTTACAGATTCAATCTGCCACCATATTTGACATTGAAGAACTTTGAAGGTTTAAACCTTGGCTCAATGGACAAAGTAAGATCAGTTATTACAAAATTATTTGAAATTTCTGATGGTCGATTTATTTTCCTTACCTTCATCACTGATTGAATTGTTATCTTGGTCCTTTCAGGCTGATGACTCTGGACTTGCTTCATATGTTGCTGGTCAAATTGATCGTACTCTAAGTTGGCAGGTATGTAAAATCATCAAACAAAGCATTCTTTTCCTTCATTTTTATCCAGCTCGTATGGCAGACAAAGTTTCATTATATTGAAATCCAAGTGACAAATATACTTACATAGATAATTGATTTGGTTCATAAGTTGTATGCATGCTGACATTAGACAAAGAATACTCCTGCATAGTGCAGAAAAGAGTGTAGAATAATAAAGCTCAATTTGATCAATCGGTTAAGATGATACAGACATGTACAAAGAACCACATTTAGAGGCACCGATAAGAAGGAGTCAATAAAACAATAAAGAACATTGGAAGATAATGTTAAAAGCGGCCTTTGGTCAATAGTATCCCACAAAATTTGGTTTGATAGAGCGCACTGGAGCCAGTATAGCTGATCTCACTCTATTGATTATACAGGATGTGAAGTGGCTCCAGACAATCACCAAGCTGCCAATTCTGGTGAAGGGTGTACTGACTGCTGAGGACAGTAAGGAAAAAAAACCTGTTTTCATCTCTTATTAATCTTTGATTGAATATTTGATTAATGTCTTCTTGAACTGAATTTGGCAGCAAGGATAGCGGTACAAAGTGGTGCAGCTGGAATAATAGTGTCCAACCATGGAGCTAGACAACTTGATTATGTCCCAGCCACCATAAGTGCCTTAGAAGAGGTACATAAATTAACTTCATGTTACATCCATCTCAATCAGCTTGAAATTAATTTATTCTAAGGATCTTTATTTATATACTTTGTATTGTTGAAATAACTTAGGTTGTTAAAGCTGCTCAAGGCCGTATTCCTGTGTTTTTGGATGGTGGTGTTCGCCGTGGAACTGATGTCTTCAAGGCATTGGCACTTGGTGCTTCTGGCATATTTGTGAGTACATCATAAACCTCTTCTGAAAATTCATTCTTAGTTCTTGATATGAGGTCTTACTTTGGTTACCATCATCCTAACTTAGATCGTCAATAATATTTTGACACTGGTCTTAAAAACTTATAACTCATCACACATGCTAAAATATTATTGGGCACTTAAAATTAGAGTAATTTTACCGCTCCACTTAGGTGTCTACCCATAATTATACTGAATAGCTGCTCTATATCTAGAAGAAACAAGAAAATCTGGTTCTTAAGTTTAAAAAATTGTTTATAAATTAATTTTAACTCATAAGAAGAATATACATTATATAACATGTACTAAAATGTTGGTAGTAAAAACATATTACACGGATTGACCTGTTTTTAACTTGGTCCACCATAGAATTGCTCGTAACAAATTTTGGTGTATGTCAGATTGGACGCCCTGTGGTGTATGCCTTGGCTGCTGAAGGAGAGACTGGTGTGAGAAAAGTGCTGCAGATGCTCCGCGACGAGTTTGAGCTAACCATGGCCTTAAGTGGGTGCCGCTCACTCAAGGAAATCACCCGTGACCACATTGCCACAGACTGGGACGCTCCTCGCGTTCAGCCTCGTGCCCTGCCAAGATTATAATTAAAAAACCAGAACACTCCAAGTTTGAAACAAACACTACTTGTATGTGTATGTCTCAACGTTCTTATGCTTTCTTTTCCTTTTTTGCCAGAACCAACTCATTTTAAGGTTCTTATGCTTCCAAATCTACCTGCTTCCTATGTAAGCATTATATGTTGATACTACTTGTGTTATTGCTTCTGGGTTCAGTACTCTACTCACTGTATATTCTTTTTACCAAAATACACAACTACTGTTAAATGATGTTTGTGATCTTGGTACTAATTAACAGGCTTAATTATGGATTTAGAGCTACGAATTTCGAGAGAAGGGAAGAATTATAGGCATCAATTAAAAGAAATTAGTTTTTTAATCCATATTTCACAGAAAAAAACAGTTTCTAATTATAATTTTAGATTTCAGTTTAATCTTTAGTTTTAATTTTAATTTGAATGAAAACGCAATCTTAAATCCAAACCCAAATTCCTATATCATATAAGAGTTTACACCTGTCGCACCTCTGATTCAAATGCGGCGGATGGAGATTCAGATAGAAATGATTTTCTTTAAGCTTAATATTCGGATTCTGGCTGGGGAGGAAGTCCTCTCCCACTTGAAAGCTAAATAAGGACACAATATAAGCCCCTCAAAATGTCCAATTTTAGATCTCATTATTATTACGTGTTTTTATCGGTCACACCTTTTTTTCTTTTTACGAGAACTACTATTTAGTAAGAATGTAGAAAGCAAGAAATACAATGATAGATTAGGTGGCCAAAAACTATTGGTTAGTATGTGATAGCAATTCCGCAAGTGTACGGATTGATCGAAGTAATACAAAAGATTGTCGAACCACAAGGATAGTTATATGTTAATTTGATCTTGGAGAATAATGTTTGGAATGGAAAAGAAAAATAAATATAGTTTAGAGTTTGTTGTGATGAAAGCAATTGTAACAAAAGCATAAACAAGAATCTAGTAAAACTTATGAGAAAACAATATCCTGGGTCAAGTTTCACATAATTCAGTTATGTTACTCACAATCTAATTCATATATGAACTCTTAGAAACATTTCTATGGTGATGTAGCATTTACCTTCACTTCTTAATACCTTAATCAAGCAACAAACTTAATAATCATGATAATTCACCATGAGTTACAATGAGTTACATGAGTTACACTGTTGTTTTGATGGTTTCTTGAGATTCTTTTCAGATTTGATAGGTTTTTGACATGGGAACATGTCAATAATCATGATAATTCAACATCCCTTCATTCAATTCAGCAAATAAAACCCCCAATGTGAAATCAACACTCATGAATTCAAACGACTTCAACTCAAAACTGACCATAAGAATTACTCTCTAACTAAACTAATAAAAAGACCAAATAAATTGATTAAAAACACCTAAATTAATGCAGATGCAATTATGAATTAAAAAGGGACTCAACTTGATTTAAAACTCAATAAAGGACTCAAAAAAGAAAAGAAAGAAACAAGAAGGACTCGAAAAACATAGAATAAACCTCTGGTCATCAGTAAAAAGAGACTCAACTTGACTTAAAACTCAATAAATGACTCAAAAAGGAAAAGAAAGAAACAAGAAGGACTCGAAAAACATAGAATAAACCTCTAGTCATCAATATTCTACAAAGTAAAAAATGGCTTGAAAATAGCTACATGTGATTTTACCGGAAAACAATGAAACTATGGTTTTTAAATTTTTATGATCTGTACGATTAAGTATTTTCCTTTTTTTTTACATTTACCTTTGGTTTGATTTAGACCCCAAGAGGCCAAGAAGCACTTTTGTATAAGAAAAATTTGGTCAAATACATTATACTAGTTGCCCACTATGTCACCCACTCTATACACTAGCCTTGCCACCCTCTCTATATATTAGCATTGGAAATTCAAGCACCCAAGTTGAATACTATGCCATGTGCATATGGAGACGGTGCCTCTTTGTTTGAAGAATTGGAATGGCTATGGTATAGGCATTTAATGCATTGCCAGGGACGGTGCAGCCATGTTGAAAGATGATGCTATGCATACACATTGGAGCGTACACACTAGCTGCAGTTGCTATAAATTGGCATGAAAGCTGAATGGAAAATTCATTCCAACACTTGAAAGCATTTCAGTAGCTAGAGAAAAATCTCAGAGTGAGAATATCTTAGTGTAAGAAATTCTTGGGTGCAATTGGGTTGTGGGTTTGTGAGAGAGTGTGAGTGTTTGTAAACACAGTGTATATTTCTCCTTTCTATAAAAGGTCTGCAGCAGCCCGGAGACGTAGGCATAATTGGCCGAACTCCGTTATCAATTTATGTGTGTGTGCTATTATTCCGCATTTAATCGCTATTCCACGAATCTGATTATGGGGAAATTTTGCATAGTTTCCTAACAACTGGCATCAGAGCTGGTTGGTTCTTTATGCTAATTTTCGGGGTGAGAGTACTGTTCACGTGAATAGTAATTTTCGTGAATAATGAAAATTGGTCAGTGTTACCAATCTTTCTGGAGGTTTGCATAAATTGTCAGAAGCGATCCAGAGGAGTCAGATTCGAGTGGGAGCAATGACAGCTGACGAAGGAAAGGTGAAAATTGAGAAGTTCGATGGTGCGGACTTCGCCTTTTGGAAGATGCAAATAGAGGATTATTTGTATCAGAAAAGCATGCATCAACCTCTCACGGGCATCAAACCAACATATATGAAGGAAGATGATTGGAATCTTCTGGATAGAAAAGCTCTTGGAGTCATTCGATTGATGTTATCCCGTAACGTTGCTTTCAACATTGCAAAAGAAAAGACTACGGCTGGTCTTATGAAGACCCTTGCCAACATGTATGAAAAGCCATCGACCTCAAACAAAGTTCATTTGATGAGGCGACTGTTCAACTTACGGATGACAGAAGGTGCGTCAACGGCGCAACATCTAAACGAACTCAGCACAGTTACAACCCAGTTGAGTTCAGTTGGAATCGACTTTGACGATGAAGTACATGCTTTGATACTTTTGTCTTCCCTACCAGACAGTTGGAATGCTACCGTCACAACTGTGAGTAGCTCATCGGGAAGCAACAAGTTGAAATTTGATGATGTTCGTGACTTGGTTCTCAGTGAAGAGATCCGGTGGAGAGAGTCAGGTGAATCATCAACCTCTTCGGTATTGCATACAGAGTCAAGAGGCAGAAGTTCAACCAGAGGAAGCGGACGCGGTAAATCAAAGGCGAGACAATCAAAGTCTAGAAATCATCATAGTTCTAACAACTCAAAGACTATCGAGTGTTGGAACTGCGGGAAGACGGGACACTACAAAAACCAGTGCAGGAGTGCACTGAAGAATCAGGAGGCGAAAGAAGAGGCGAACATTGCTTCAACCTCAGGAGGAGATGTTCTGATATGTTCTTTGGAGAACAAGGAAGAGTCTTGGGTGTTAGACTCTGGAGCATCCTTTCACACAACTTCGCAGAGAGAATTCTTTGAGAATTATGTCCCTGGAAACCTCGGTAAAGTTTACCTTGGTAATGAACAACCTTGTGAGGTTGTGGGAAAAGGTGTAGTGAAGATCAAGTTGAACGAGTCCATTTGGGAACTGAAGAATGTCAGACATGTTCCTGACCTGACGAAGAACTTAATCTCAGTAGGCCACCAGTTGGCCGATGAAGGCTACAAAACAACTTTTTAGAGATAGTGGAAAATTTCAAAGGGTGCAATGACGATAGCTCGCGGAAAAAGGAGTGGTACTCTTTACAAGATAGGAGGAGCATGTCATTTGATTGCAGTTGCATCAAATGAAAATCCCAATCTATGGCACCAGAGACTTGGCCATATGAGCGTGAAAGGGATGAAGATCATGCACTCAAGGGGGAAACTTCCAGGTCTTCAATCAGTAGAAATTGACATGTGTGAAGACTGCATATTTGGAAAGCAGAAGAGAGTCAGCTTTCAGACAAGTGGAAGAACCCCAAAGAAAGAGAGACTTGAGCTTGTTCACTCTGATGTTTGGGATCCAACAACTGTCTCATCCATTAGTGGGAAACGATACTTTGTGACTTTTATTGACGATCACTCCAGAAAGGTATGGGTGTACTTTATAAAACAAAAGTCTGAAGTATTTGAGGCTTTCAAGATGTGGAAAGCCATGGTGGAAAATGACACAGAATTGAAGGTAAAAATGCTCAGAACCGACAATGGTGGTGAATATGTAGACACCAGATTCAAGAAGTTCTGCTATGAGCATGGGATCAGAATGGGGAGGACTGTGCCGGGTACGCCTCAACACAACGGTGTAGCTGAGCGTATGAACTGAACGTTGTCAGAAAGAGCCAGAAGTTACGCGCTTACCACTACGCCAAAACCAATTGGTGTTAGGGAGGGCGCAACGTTATTTCCTTATAGCGTAGCAGACAGCGCCCCGTTTCGAACGCTACCTAGCAGGCAGGATGCTGGCCCACCTGGACCCAACAATCCCCCCCAGCACCTGCTAGCCAAACCAGCTGCACAACATGCCTTCCGTGGGATTCGAACACGGGACCTAGCTCTGATACCAATTGAAGGATCACGCGCTGCGTTATTTCCTTATAGTGTAGCAGACAGCGCCCCGTTTTGAACGCTACCTAGCAGGCAGGATGCTGGCCCACCTGGACCCAACAAAGTTTGCGCGTGTAGTCAGGCTTACCAAAGCAGTTTTGGGCAGAAGCAGTCAACTTAGCAGCTTACTTGATCAACCGAGGTCCATCGATACCATTGGAGCATAAAATACCAGAAGAGGTGTGGAGCGAAAAAGAGGTGAAACTCTCACATCTTAGAGTTTTTTGGTTGTGCAGTATATGTGCACATCAGTGATCAAGGCATAAACAAACTTTGGCCGAACTCTGTTATCAATTTGTGTGTGTGTGCTATTATTCCGCATTTAATCGCTATTCCACGAATCTGATTATGGGGAAATTTTGCATAGTTTCCTAACAAAAAAGTTCAAAAGCAAAAGTCCCAAAATCACTTAACTCAAGAAAATAACTTTTGAGAAAACTAATCACTGAAATCTGTAGATCCTTTAGTGGGGAACAACATTTATGAAAGCACTTTTGAAAAATCTCAAGTTGGGAATTTGACAAAAGCTAAAAGCTCAACTTCCAAACACAAAGTTTATATCTATAGAAAGGAAACAACAAGCTCTACAACATTAGTGAAAGCACTTAATCCAAAAAAGTCTAATACACCCCAAGAAGTCCTACGTCTAACGACCATTCGAACAAGATGTGCCTCTTCTTGTCCCTCGAACACATCTCCAGTCGTCTCCAATGACACTCTCGATGAAAGGTCCATCACGAAAAAAGCTTCAACGGCGTAGCACTTCGGCGTCTAACAGTGTTAGGCGCCCAAACAACAGGTAGCAAGCAAGAAAGGGTCAACTCCGACACACAGACTCAAACAAAGCATGTTATAGCAAGTAGATAAGGCATATATAGTTCAACATCCAATCCTAAGTAAAGGCTCTAGTCAAGTAGTTTCCTAGGGTTAATCTAGATATGAATGTACAGTTAAGGTCCATCCCCTTACCAAAACAAATGATCCGGATAAAAAAAAAGCAACCATAAGGAATGAAGCTTAATCACGCACTGATATCAGAAATTTTTCATGTTTGTGTTCCCTTTACATCTGTTGGTCGTGATTTGGTTCAATAGACGGAGACACCGGATGGATCATACTCGACACATTCAGCGTATGCGTCCTTTCGAAGCATGATGGGGATGATCATCATCCTTGTTGGAAGCACATTTGGAGGAGCAAGGTACCAGAAAAATACGGTTTTTTCTTTGGTTAATTGCGAAGGGAGCACTTCCGACGAACTCCAAGCGGTGACACAACCACTCATGTACCTCGGCGGCTTGTCCTAGATGTGAGGCTGAGGATGAAGACCTTGATCATGTGTTCAGAGGGTGTGAAAACTCTTGAAAGTTATGGTACCATTTTGGAATGCAATTTCCTTCTCTTTCGGGTGTTGAACCGTCCCAAGCTTGGTTCAGAAGGCTCCTCTCGCAACCGGGTCACATATTGGCAGTGGCAGTCCTTTGGTGGGCGTGGCACTGGTGGAATGCAAGTGTTTTTAATGAGTGTCCATGGCCATTAAATTACGTGCTACGCCAGATTTTGCTAAACACGTCGAGTTGGGGACGCAGGTCGACGCCAGCTCTGTTGCAGCACCCGCTGCACCAACAACACCCTTCTAATTCCGTGCGCATCATGGTATATTGTAGTTGGAATCCTGTTACGATGAGGATGGGTTGTGGAGTGATTGTCCAGGGCACATTTGGCTGCTAGAGTGTTAGGTGTGTAGGACGTCAAATAACCATGTAGCAAGTACAACGTTTTTGGCTGAAATTCTAGCCATTGAACTTGGCCTTCAGCACGGTCGGGACCTTGGGTATCGTAATATTATCTGCTGTACAGATTGCTCAGGTGTGTTGAGTATACTTTAACCTGCGACTGTTGTTGATCAATACTAGGCTAGAGAGGATATTGAACAGGTGAGAGGTATGCTTTAATAGGACTAACAAGTTGTGTTGATTCAGATACCACGAAGTAAGAACAGTGCTGCGAATATGTTGGCTCGCCAAGCCGCGAGGGAGGGTACGCTGCGTCGTGTCTGGAGGTTACCACCTTCAAGCCTGATCTCATCCCCGTTGCAGGATGCATTATATTAGTTGTTTTGCTTTGTTTTCATTTCCTATGTAACCAAAAGAAAAGCTCCACACCTATGACATCATTTCTCCTTATTTGAATTAAAATTATTTTTCCTATCTCCAAAAAAAACTCATAAATTAAAATTTTTTTTGAGACATGTTTAGATTTGACCCAATATATAAGTAGATGAAATGGAAAATATTTGACACTATAAAAAAAGTAAAAAGTTCTAGAGCATTCTAAAGTAAGACAAATCCAATCCAACGGCTGAGATGAAACAGAAGTTTCAAGATGGCATATCCCTCGTCCCCTCGTTCATTTCTCACAATAAAAACCTAATCTCCACACTCACTCTTTCAACTACTTCACCTACAAAACAACACAGCACCACTTCACTTCATTTCATTTCATTTCATTATCCATAACCCAACCCTCTTAAACCCTATCCCCAACCATGGCGTCAACCGCTGCCGGCTCCTGCAACCTCTCCTCCTCCGCCTCCATCTCCGCCTTCCCCTTCGCCGGCGGCGCGAGACGGAGCAGCAGCAGCAGCAGCAACAGCGTTGTTTTATCCAGGAAGACCCGCAACCTCAAGGTCTCCGCCATGGCTAAGGAGTTGCATTTCAACAAGGATGGTTCCGCTATCAAGAGGCTTCAGGTACAGTGAGACCGTGTGAGTAGATTGTTGACATAAACGAGTGATTTGTTTCAGGGTTTGTGATGTTTTGTTTGTTTGTGTGACAGGCTGGCGTGAACAAGCTTGCGGATCTGGTTGGTGTTACTCTTGGTCCTAAAGGGAGGAATGTTGTTCTTGAGAGCAAGTATGGTTCACCTAAAATTGTCAATGATGGTGTTACTGTTGCTAAAGAGGTGTGAATTTCAATCTCATAATATACTATATATATATATGTATATATTCAAGTTGTTTGGATGAGTTTAGGTTCTGGGAAATTTTATTAACTCTTTGTTTTGTTCAATTCAAGGAGGGTAGCGGAAGAGAATTCTAGAGCTTGTTTGATCACAGTTTCAGTTTTTAAAACTAAAATACCGCGACTAAAATTATAATTTTTTTAATGTTGGAAAACATCTAATTAGTTTTTAAAAATTGCAGTTAAACAAGCCCTTAGTTGTTTTAAAATTTGGTTAAAGGAGGGGTGGGATTTTCAAACATTATTGTGTTTATTGTTTGCTTTGTTGTGGTTAAGGATTATTCATTTAAGCTAAAATTATGGACTGAACAAGATATGTTTTTTAAAAGTTCTTTTGTCACCCTTCAATTAGATACTATGTTAAGTTTCATGTTACTGTGAATTAATTATGTTATGTGGGTGTTTATTCTGATGCTTTGTCGCATTTGGCTTGAAAAGGTTGAGTTGGAGGATCCTGTTGAGAATATCGGTGCCAAGTTGGTGAGACAGGCAGCTGCCAAGACTAACGATTTGGCTGGTGATGGAACCACAACCTCGGTTGTCCTAGCTCAGGGTCTTATTGCGGAAGGTGTCAAGGTTGGTTTTATTCTTTCCTTAGATTTATATAACAAGTAACTAATACTTGGTTGGCTCTGTTTCGTTTGTTACATTACAAGGTCCTCATTTTTAGCATAATTTTGCAGGTTGTTGCAGCGGGTGCCAACCCTGTTCTTATTACCCGTGGCATTGAGAAGACAACGAAAGCTCTAGTAGCTGAGCTTAAAAAGATGTCGAAAGAGGTGAAGTGTTTCTTCTCTTTTGAGTGTCTGTGTTTAAGCATGTTTATTTAGTATTACTTGAATGCTCCCCACTCTTTGCTTATTTTTATGTTTTATTGCACAAATATTGTAAACGTATTTCTGCTTAGACTGAGCGAGCTGCGGTTACATGGGTTGCAGGTTGAAGATAGTGAGTTGGCGGATGTGGCAGCAGTCAGTGCTGGGAACAATATTGAAGTAGGAAGTATGATAGCAGAAGCTTTGAGCAAGGTTGGTAGAAAGGGTGTTGTGACACTTGAGGAGGGAAAGAGTGCTGAAAATGCTCTATATGTTGTTGAGGGGATGCAATTTGACCGTGGTTATATTTCACCATACTTTGTTACTGACAGTGAGAAAATGTCAGTTGAGTTTGAGAACTGTAAGGTAAGACATCTTTTTTCTGTAATGTTTACTATATAACTTTCTTGTGTATTTACTTAAAATCTTATGTGGTGTTTTTGTTCTGCAGTTGCTTTTAGTTGATAAAAAGATAACCAACGCAAGGGATCTTATTAACATACTTGAGGATGCAATTAGAAATGGTTTCCCTATTTTGATCATTGCGGAGGATATTGAACAAGAAGCTTTAGCGACCCTGGTGGTGAACAAACTTAGAGGATCACTAAAGATTGCAGCACTTAAGGCCCCTGGGTTTGGAGAACGCAAGAGCCAGTACCTTGATGATATTGCCATTTTGACAGGAGGTTTATAAATTTTGAAGATTGATGTCTATGTTCTGTTTGATTTGGAAGTGTAAAGTTGTTTCTTAACCTTTTTGTGTACAGCTGTTTTTAAAATGGTGTTTTACCAATTGGCTTACAGGTACTGTGATCAGAGAAGAGGTTGGTCTTACTTTAGACAAAGCTGGGAAAGAGGTTCTGGGTGAGGCCTCCAAGGTGGTGCTTACCAAGGATTCAACCACAATTGTTGGTGATGGAAGTACCCAAGAAGCTGTGAACAAAAGAGTTGCACAAATCAAGAACCAGATTGAGGTTTTCCTCTCTCTATCACTCTCTCTCTCCCCCCTCCTGGCAAAAATGTTTGTTTATACTGATGGCATGTTCCTTGGAGATGTTGGACTGAGAGAATGAGTAATGATATACACTCTAGAATGAAGAAACAATTCTGAGCTTAGACTGAATGATATGAAAAACACGTATAGATAGATGGAATCAGTTACTAGTGAGTGTGTTCACACATGCACATGGTCTCACATTGGTAGGAACTCTCCAGATGGAAGAGTATGGGGGATGTTTTGATATTTATCATTCCTCAGGCATTAAATTAAATATGTTTACATTCTATGTAGGCTGCAGAACAAGACTATGAAAAGGAAAAGCTCAGTGAAAGAATTGCAAAACTGTCTGGTGGTGTCGCCGTGATACAGGTAAAAATATACTCACTGAAATATGATATTATATATGGTGTAATTTTGCCAAACATTATTTGGTGTAATTTTGTATTCCATATGTATGTAGGTTGGAGCACAAACTGAGACAGAACTCAAAGAAAAGAAATTGAGAGTTGAAGATGCTCTTAACGCCACAAAGGTATATTTTTTTTCTTTCCCCAAATGCTCATGAGTTTTTATCTATTTATTTGTTTCTATAAGCAAACATTTTGTTGACTTTCAGGCAGCTGTTGAGGAAGGTATTGTAGTAGGTGGTGGGTGTACTCTGCTAAGACTTGCGTCAAAGGTGGATGCAATCAAGGCTACCCTAGATAACGATGAAGAGAAAGTGAGTCATATATTTGATATAGCAAGAACTCAAGTTTCTTGAACATGGACATGTTTTTTGTTTTGGGTGAATATTTATTGCTTTTTGACTCAGATTCTGACCTTAGAACTTACAATGACTGGTGCAGGTTGGAGCAGATATTGTTAAAAGAGCTCTTAGTTACCCTCTAAAATTAATTGCTAAGAATGCTGGTGTAAATGGCAGTGTTGTGAGTGAGAAGGTATGAAGATTTGCTTAATTTGGATGTTCTCAGTACTCTTTCATTCTGCATGTGATGATGTGACATTTTTTGGACAGGTTCTTTCTAGTGACAATTTTAGATATGGATATAATGCTGCCACTGGTAAATATGAAGATTTAATGGCTGCTGGTATCATTGATCCAACAAAGGTGCTCTATCAATATAGCTTTGCATAGTCTTTTTAATTTACCTGCATGTGATATTGCATATCTCTAGCAAAGGTTACATAATCAGGAGTGAAGATGACATGATATTCAATACTTGCATATGGATGTCTAAAGAATGTTTTGACTACTTTTGATTTTTGTACTCAACATGAGTTTCTTCATACTTGAATACTACCCCAAAATAATAACTACATACAGAGGTAATATATTTAAGGAGAGAAACAATACCTGAACTATTTTATTTTCTTTACTTTCCTGTCTATGCATTGATGTGTAATACTTACATGATATAACTAAAATATTAAAAGGCTTTTCTGAAGAGAATCAACTCAGCATGCTTCTGCTACACTACACTATGATAGTTGTGCTAGAATTGAAATTTTGATTACTCTATCATCCTCTTTTTCTACAGGTGGTTAGATGTTGTCTGGAACATGCATCCTCTGTGGCCAAAACCTTCTTAATGTCAGATTGTGTAGTTGTTGAGATTAAGGAACCAGAGCCTGTAGTTGCTGGCAACCCTATGGACAACTCAGGTATGTAGTTTAAATGAGGCATTTGAGGCTGTAAGATTTTTTATGTTTCTATTGATTTATCAATACTTTAATGATATCTAGAACTTTAAGGTTCTTTCCTATTATTTTGTGTATCCTTGAATTTCAAAGTGTATGATAATGAGATTGAAATTATTCTTGGGGTGAAATGATCTTTAGTTCTTTCGTTCTTCAAATGTAGTCTTCTGACTATGTGTTACTTTTCTGTCAGGATATGGGATTTAAGGCAATGACTGCTTCAGTTAGAACAAGATTTTCCCCATTCCTTTGATGAAGAACATATGATTTGGCAGCTATTTTATTGGTAGCAGCAAATCCAAATTAAGGCGGATGTAGTGTGGTGAACTAGATAGAGTGACGGATTTTTGTTTAATAATAATGAAATTCTTTTTGCTAATTACATCATCCATAAATCTATCATAGCACGATTTTTGTTTTGTACTTGTTATTTTTCGCTGGAAGAAAATATTCAGTTCCTGCTCCTTTACGTTGTGCACTCAAAGTGTTAATTGGATAACAATTGTTACACAATTCCCTTCTAGTTCTGTGATAATAATTGTGATCTTAATAGGAATAATGGTTAAAGTTATGACAACTCAGACATAGGCGTGTTTAATTGTTGGGTTCAGCTGGGAAAGTTCAATCTGTTAAAAACTGAATAATAGCATACATAGCATACATTACTCGCAACTGAATGGCTAATCAGATTATAATATTAGAGGTTGCATCCATGAACCATAATAACTTCATAGACCCCTTTCTTATGCTTATCTTCAAGCTTCAATAACTTATGATAAGTGCTTCTGACCACAAGTGTTTAATCTAGCTGTTTTTTCAGACACACTCTAAGGCAGGGATACCTAGTTAGCTGGTAAACAAAAAGTGAGCAATTGAATGCCCTATTTATCATGAACTTCTGCAGTCTGCACCTCCTCCACGGCTGCACCTTTCTTCAATCTAACCAATGTATCTCCCTTCATGGTCTCATGGTGTGCATAGACTAGGTTTTGTCCATTACACTCATCCATATCTTGATTGCCTATTACACCCATCCATGTCTTTGCAGTGTTATGAAGTTCTCATCTTTGTTTCTTCGATTTTGCAATTCATAAACTCTCATGGTTCTTGATGGAAACAGAGCACTCAAGTTCCTTGACTCTTGCAAAAGAACATGGAAATGCTCCTAATATAACTCAGAAGGAACTGGGAGGGTTAGATAAATCAAGATCAACATACTAATGGAAGTCACGTGATCCTATCAAGTAAGGATAGGATCACGTTTCTTCGACGACCACTATTCTAAGGCTCTTTGATTAGGAATAGTGGCCGTACAACCTAGATAAAAAAATCATTTGGGCTTTCTATTAGTAATCATGATCCTATGCTATGCATACTTAACTCCACTTTAATTTCTAAGCCCACTATGTTTTTGTAACACTAAATTCTAGTTAATGGACTTAATACCCTACTTGGTTAGTCATTGAAATCCAACGCCTAAGAAAAATACTATTGGATCTAAGCCCATTATACGCATAAAATCCCATTCTACTTTATGTAACCGAATTTCATCTTTTATCATAGGTGTCTAACATCATATATTTTAGATAGAGTAAATTACTTTCCACTACCTTAAGTTTCCTTATATGATATCAAATTCTAAACTAACTGAAATATTACATTCCACCCCATTCACTATTTATTATCTGCAAATTTTATTACCATTTTTTTTTTCAAATTGTTCATGTAATTTTGCTTCAAATTGATTACAATTCGTGCAGATTTAAATTTGTCAGTAATTCCGCATATGTAATAAGTGTAATTTTCTACCATTTTCCCCCTCAACACTTTTTTAGTCTTAGCCCTTAGCGGCAGGGAACACGGTCTAAGTGACAAGCAGTTCAACGTGACCAGTGTTCCTGATTCATGGAAGGGAAGGAAAGGAAAGCAATGATATAAATAGTGTTAGCTAAGAGCCTCTATATGACTATATATATATGATAATATGAACGTAGAAAGACTTGATCTGATTGATATCTTCCTGCAATGAATACATATATACATGCATGTGATGTGATTATGGCCTAAAAGCATCTCCAATGCAAGGTTCTTAGTTCTTATTTTTGAGTTAAGAACTAAGAACTGAGTTCTTAACCATTGGAGAAGATGACGTGGAGTTCTTAGTTCTTAAAAATAAGAACTAGGTTCTTATATAAGATGTTTTACTTTTTGAGTTCTTAGCATGAAAAGTTAACTTTTTCTCTCTCATTCATCAATTGATTTAATTTAGGACTTAGGTATTGAATTAGCATTTTAATTTAAATCAAAATTATATGAAAGTAAAAAATATTACTACTATAATGATATTGTGGGACCAAATGAATAGTGCTAGGAACTAAGAACTAAGAACTCATGGTTGGAGCAAAATTTGCATAGAGTTGCTTAAGCACATGTGGCAGTACGAGCCCACATAAATAGTGCTAAGAACTAAGAAATAAGAACTAGCATTGGAGATGCTCTAAGATAACAAAATTTCTATACATATGCTCGTCTGGCCCTATACTGGCTTTAGTGTATCATGACAAAAATTGCTGATGTTCTCCTATAAACAATCATCAGTACTACATAAAATCCTACTGAATTCTTTTCCTACTATAATATCCTATTTTAATTGGTTCAATAAAAGCATTTTTTTACTCTTTTCTTTTTTCCCTTTAACATGATCCTTTTAAAAAAAATTCCAAGTGTTCAAAGAATTTCTTTGTTTTCAAAAAAAAGAAAGAAAATAATTTCTTTAAATATGTATGTCGACGGAGAATGACTACATCATTCAAATGTTATAAATGTATAAGATTATAAATTACATATCTCAATTATATGCAACTTTGGACACGAGTCACATACTTTTATTGCCAAGAGCTGCTGATATGACATATGCCTCATCAAGATCATCTCGTTTTGCTTATGTATGCATATTGTCTCTGCTCAAAGAAACCAAAATTGTTCAAAGTTCGCTTATGTTACTTGTACCTTGTCCAAGTCTATGTGCATTGTTTAGAACCGAAGCGGGTCGAAACCTTCTCCACTAATTTAATATTACAATATTGTTCATACATGTTCTTCTGCTGCTGGATCATTCACACAACTCCATTATTATATTGTTTAAATATTGGTACACAGAAGCACATATTGTCAGAAAGAGTGACACATGGTTCATCTCCATTTACCAAGTGCGTGCTTCTTCTTAAGTAAACAATATTAAAATTTAGAGAGAGGGTTTTCCGCAAGAAATTTTGAATGACATCCTGGACCACCACACAATCCATCGTTGGTTCTACACAGTCTAGACCCAATTATATTGCATCACCTAAGAAAATTTTATTATTATGTTCGGCGGAGTCCAACAATTTTGGATCCAATAATTCAGGAAACCTTACCCCTCTGAATCTTTTGTTGCCTAGATATTTGAAAGGTAATGAGAGCAATTATGATTTTCATGGCCATCAATCGCAAGCTTCAAAGCAAAGTTTCTAATGCTTTGGTATTGAAAGGTTTTACTTGCTATCTGTAATTACAATTGGAACAGTAATATTGTGAATAGTGAGTTCTCTACGACTTCATCAAAATTGCATTTTTTACAATCATTTGTAATTTCTCAAATATAATATTCATAATGTAATTTTTTACACGTTTTTTCCATTTGCAACCTCATTTGTTGCAATGTAAAGAATTTTTTAGTTTCCGCAGAGTAATGATATATACACACCTCACTTTTTCTTCCATCTCATTTCCACCTATTTTTTTTTCTATCTCTCTACATTTCCTGTCACATCACAAATCATATCATTCATTTTTCTCTCATTTCTATCTAATCTCACAAGGTGGAGATAAAATTGGTATGTCAACTAAACATTATTCCACGCGCATGTGGCTGTAATTCCTTAACATAATTGTAACTGTAACTAGATTGCAATCACAATTTAAAACCATTTCAATTTCATGGAAGAGTGAGAAAAAAATAGAAAATAGAGAAGTGATAATAAAATGATATGATTGGAAGAGACATAAGGAGAAAAAAATGAGTATATATATACAAGGTGGAGATACAATTGACCTGTTGAAAAATTGGTATATAAAATCGTATTGACAAATGAAATGTTAAGCTTGCAGCAAATAATAGTGACAAAATCTAGTCCATGTAGTGATTTTGACTTGCTAAATGATAGACTTTTGATGTTATTTGATTTTGCAAGCTGGAAAATAGGGGAAGTAACCGTGTCTTGCAGTCTTTGGACGTAATTTTTTACTCTGAAATGCGAAACATACTAGTTTTCATATTCTCAATTGATTAATGCTTACCTATGATGCTTGAATTCGCATGTTGAGTCAAAAAAATATGCATATTCATAATTTTCTAGTCATTAAATTTTGATTGCAAAGATTGTCCTTCCCAATGATTTCCTGGGAAATGTCGGGCCATGAATTGGCGTTCACAAAGCGTGAAGGGGCACACACAAAAAGACGAAAATTTAATGAAGAGGCAAGAGCAAAACCTAAATTTAGCTTATGTGTATGGAATTAATGGCTGAAATTGTAAGTTATTATTGACTTCAGCAAAAGAAGGTACGTCGTGGAAGTAAGTTTAGTGACATCAACAGTTGTCCATTTACATTTGGGAACGAGTTCTAAATAACAGTTTTCACTTTAAACGCTATAGTAATTATGGGAATCACATGCTTTCAAACCATGTATTTAGAGTTAAAGTCATTCAATAACCCAAAATGTAAATTGTAATCAGTGAATGTGTCGCAAATGATCCCAATGACATGTTTTGGTACTTATTTTTGTTAGCCATTCTTGTGGATAAAATTGGAGAGGTTTGGGTTGATAACATAAAATAGTGCTTTAATAGTTCTTATTGAAACAGTAAGAGCTTTGATGAGGTTTGAAGGTTAAACCATAGGGACACAAAATGATGTTAGATTGTGTCTATATAATTCAATCGCGATTGACAAAGATTCTGTTGGACGTTGCAATGATAACTTCATACGAGCGTTTAGTCCAGAGACGTATAGTGCAAACAGTAAAGTAAAGAGATTGGCAACAGACAATGCACACACATCTTTTATCCTGGTTCACCCAATATAAGGGGCTATGTCCATTCCTTGAAAATTGCTAAGATTTCCACGATCATGTATCAAGGACTTCTCCTTGCATGTATTCTTGTCCATGCATCTTCAGGCACAATGAGTATTCTTGTCTATGCCTCTCTAGGCACAACGAGTAATCTTGTATGTGCCTCGCCAGACACAACGGGTATTCTTTGCTCCCTACCTCTCTAGGCATCCCAAGTATTCTTGTACGTGCCTCTCTAGGCACAATGCGCATTCTTGTACGTGTCTCTCCAAGCACAACGAGTATTCTTTCTCAGGCCTCTCAAAGCACTACAAGTATTTTTTTTCTGTGCCTCTTCAGGCACATTGATTAGCAAATACTACCTTTGAGGTGTTGTTCATACAAACTTGAGCGATGTATACAAATGTACATTAAGAACAATTCATCTCTAGTTGTAGAGGATAAAGCTAATAAGAACTAGGTACTCTCAATCATTTCTTCAATTGACTTGATCATGTTGTTCAAAACCTAGTATTAAGGGCGTTACGACGATATACGAGAGGTCCGCGTCGGGGTCTGTCTGAGTAAGGAAAGAGCTCGTAGCCACGTTATCGGTCTTGTCTTGTTGATAACCTTGAGACCGGATTCCTAGTTTTCGCCGCCCATGGTTCCGAGAGACCCAATTTATACAGAATGAGCACCTGAGTAAAAGTTGGAGATTCATGATCAATATCATTCTTCAATCTTCACTTCTTTCATAGGCATTGATTGTAATTGATTTAGTTCAGCCTTGCTTCTCCTCATCTGCTTCATGGATCTCGAATTGATGAACAACTTCAACTTGTGAGAACTCTTGTAGAAGATGCACTTCAAGACCAATGTGGATTTGACTCTGTAGCACAACCTCTCTTCCTCATATTTGAATTTAAGTCTTAAGCTCATGCTCTTCTTTTCTTTCTTTCATTTATCTAGATTTGAGTCTTTAGATCATTTTCTATTCTTCTTTCATTTCTGACTTCATTCTCTTCTTTTCACTCTCAATAACTTTGATTATTGGGATGCACGAGATTGTTTCCTTGTTGTCTTCAGTTATTCTCTTTTGTTGCTTCTTCATCTTGGACGTTGTGCTTTGCTGGCTGAAATCTGAAGTCTTTAGACAATGGCTTCACGTCTTTCGACGAAGCTTTCATACTTAGACTTGTTGAGCATACAGACGATGCTGTACCATAGACTTTGTCCAGTTGGTCTTGGATGTTTGCGTTGCTTTTCAATGCTTTGTCCATTGTCTTCAAGTCTTTAATGTTTATTTTTTGAGCTTGTCTGCATTCTTCTTGTCGAACTTAGGCGATCTTGGTCTTGATCTTCTTTGCCTTGTTTTGTTCTGGTATGCTCTGTCTTGTTCTGCTTCGCTCTGTCTTGAGTCTTGACCTTGTCATGACCTGGTCTGCCTGACCTAGTTCTTCTTTGCTTTGTCTTGCTGTGGTCTGCTATGTCTTAACTTGGCCTTGTCTTGATCTTTATATTCTTCATTTAGATAATCTTTTTGTCCTTAAACTGAATATTTCGTATTGTCCTTGTTGCTTTCTGTAGTCTTCTTGTCTTCATTGACTTCTCTTGGGATCTATAGCATTGCTATGGTCTTCATAGCTTTATGCCATGGTATTCATAGTTTTTGTCATCATTAAAAGATATCAACTTATGTGTCCTTCTTAGAGGAAGAACTCATGTGAACCTTACAAGAATCTCACATCAAGATCGGTAAAGAAAAGCACAACAAGTTGGCATAGAAGTCCCTTCCTCAAAACCAAAGTCTTCTTACCCGCGGTAGTGACTATCAAGTTAAAAGGCAATGCTGTAACAAGTAATTTCATGCAGTTTGCATAATTCATAAAGATGAATGCGTCACACCCGAATCAAACAAGACAGTTAATGGTTTACCAACTATGTCGCAACTCCCCTGTATAAGTCATGCAACATCCTTAGCATCTGCCCCGTGAAGTGTGTAGACTCTCCCTTTAACAGAAAGACGTGATCCTCTAGCATCATCCATAGCAGGCTCGACCTTTGGGGCCCTGCAATCTCTCGCTAAGTACCCTAGCTTCTGGTAGTTTACGCACACACTTGTCATGCAGAAAATTGCATTATGCTTGGTCTTTCCACATAGGAAACAAGTGACCTGATCTTTGTTTCCCCATTTTGGGTGGCTGAACTGATCCCATAGTTTTGTAGGTCCCTAGAGCGCGTCTCTTCATTAGCGGAAAGTTGTACAACTTCTTATGGTGTTGATTCCCCTTAAAGTTCCCTCCTTGACTAGTGTTCTCAGACCGGATTGTTCCTCCATTTTCAGATGACTATTCCTCTTTCCCTTCATGATCTCAATCTCCCTTCACTTCTCCACAAGCGGCTAGAATTATTGAATTCCAAGTGTCCTCACAAACTCCTCGATCTTGTAGCGAAGATTGTTCACGAACCTCTTACACATATATGATTCATCCACATGAGTAGCGAATAAACGAAAGTGCTTAGACAACGAATCTAGCTTTGCAACATACTTAGCTACAATCATACTCCCTTGGTACAACTTCAGAAAGTGCACCTCTTTCTCCTCTCTAGCACTAACTGGAAAGTACTTCTCCAAGAAAAGAGCACGAAAAGTCTCATAAGTTACAGCAACATTCTGCGCTTTCATCATCAATCAAGCATCTCTCCACAAGTACTCCACCTCTCCAAGCAACAAGTAGATATCATAGCCCACCTTATATTCAGTAGGAGTGCTCAATACTTCTTGATCTCTTGGATCAACAAATCATCTTTCTTAGGGTCGGTGTCACCCAAGAGCTTAGGCGAACCGTGACGTATGAGTTCAATCAGTCCTCTAGTCTCAGCAAGAGCCTCTTCCTGCAGTTCTTGTTCTGCATGATGCTCATCCTCCGTAGCTGATGAGCAATATTTTACCCACTTTACATAGCCTTAATTTGTCATTATTAATAATTATTCGTAATTAATTGACCTTGCTTGACAGTGATTTCTATTATTTGGTCTAATTACGTTTATTATTATTTTCAGGTCTTATTTGACATCAAGGGCATTTTGGAGAATTGCGGAATGAAGATTTAATTGTGCTGGAGTGAAGATTGTATTTTAGGAAATATTAGGGTTTAATTTCGGTATAAATTAAGTTTGCTATCTTTAAGATTCAAACTTATTTAAGTTGTTATTTTAAAACTCTATCTTTAGGATTTATTAGGATTTATTGTTATCTTCTAGGATTTGATTTTGATTAGGATTTGTGATCCCAGCTCCTATTTAAGAGTTTGTGCTGAGACAAACAATTACCTTTTACCTTCTGCTTATTATTCAATATAATTTCGTTTTTCAGTAATTATTAGAGTTCTGCTAGGGTTTATGCTTTTATTCCCTGCTTCCTCCAATTTAATTGCTGAATTCGCCCCATCCATGGAAGACTAACTTCCTTCAAACGAATTCCCTTGCAAAGTATATCGCGCTCTTGAGGTATAGTGCTTAATATAATTCGCCTGATTAGTTTTCTTCATCTCTACTTTTGACTTAGGTTTGCTTAATTCCTTACGATTAGAAATAGAAAATGATGCATGTTCGCTTAGTCCATGTTAGGTCGTAACCGGTTCTTAATCTCTTAGTTTAGGAATCTGTGAATTAGTTATCGCTTAGTTAATTAATTCTCACGAACTAGGAAACTAATAACAAGAATTGATCTTTAGATACCCATGATTGAGCAGCGATATACTGAACAAAGGGATTCATCCGTCTTTACTTGATTATATTAATCTATTTTTACTTTCTGCTAGTCTTTTGAAACTGAATCACAAAACCCCCTGAGTGTGTGTGCGTTTGTGCGTTTTTAATATTGAATCTTTGCTGAACGATAATCCTTGGGAAACGACTTAGGAGTCACTTTCTAGTTACTACAGTTTTCTTAATTAATTATTTGTATCGGGTACGGCCTCGATCAGCAACGTTCCATTGAGCAGTAGTAGCAACCTGAGTTGCAAAATTAGTGGCGTGTTGAGCTACCACCTAAACAATATTCGCTATAGCTTCCGCCATTCAATTCACATTCACTTCAGTCTGTGAACTGGGTTATGTCGTGGAGGTATCTTTTCCTTCACAAGTCAATAGCTGGTTAGCTCCCAAAATAAGAGACCAAAGACAAACATAGTTCACTCAAGGCAAACAACTCAAACAATGAGCAAACAATATGGGTATGTCTCATGCATATCCACTTCTTAGACAATCAAACACAGAAGTCACATATCTTAGCACAGAAGACCTATAACACGACGAGTCATGGTATTCCCAACCAATACTCTGATACCACAATGTAACACCCCATATTTAAGGGTGTTATTTCGTGTCTAAAAATGCGAAAAAATATATGTAACACGGATAAATATTCTTTAAAAAGAACATAACAAACATAAATGATAGTGTATGAATATTAGACCATGCATAAATAGTTAATGCAAATAATTACTTAATATCAGTGAGAATATAGAGACTAACGAGAGGCGCATAAGTGTTACTCCCTCCGGTCCTATTTATAAGCAGCAAAAAAAAAATTCACATAGTTTAAGAAATGTAGTTAAACTAGATAAAATGCATTAAATTTGTCTTGAATCAAAATAAACTTCCAAAATTACCCTTTGTTATTAGTATTGGAAAGTGGGAAAGAGAGAGAATAATTAATGAGACACATTTTACAAGTTAGAATTAATAAGGGCATCATTGGAAAAAAATAATTAATATAGCTCAAACTTTCATTTGGTTCTTATAAAAAGGACCAAGATTTTTCTTCTTTTTCATGCTTATAAATAGGACCGGAGGGAGTATTAACTAGTTCTAATTCTTCCGGTCATTGATAAGATGAAAAGGCTAGAAATTGCTTCCCTTATTCGCACATAAAAATAAAAATATCTTTGAGAAAAATGTTTTTATATGAGAACATGAGAATAAATTAAGACCGTTAGATCTAATCCAAAATGGTCAAAATTAAATAGGAAGTCATGTGACTTCTTAAAAGGTCATATAATATTTTTGAGAAAGATGTTTTTTATATAAGAACATGAGAATAAATCACGACGGTTAGATCTAATCAAGAACTGTCAAGATTAAATATGAAGTCATGTGACTTCTTAAAAAAGTCACATAGTATGTTTTTAAGTGATTATGTGATCATGAAATGTTTTAATCTTGACAATTCATTTTTAAATCTAACAGTCGTAATTTATTCTCATATTATCATATATATTAGTATGTTGTAGAGAGATCTTAATACTAGGTTTATGTTTCTTTTTATAATCAATGCATACTTTTGTGCTTCCATTTTTTTCCAAGTTATATAACAATATGTCATAGATTTTTTTTTGTGTATTATTAGGTATTATGACTAGATTCATTCTTTTACTTATTTTACCCTCTCATTTGATTTTTTCAACAATCTTTTGAATAAATCTTAGCCACAAGTGTTGCTCGTAACCCAGCTGTGAATCTGTTGCTGGATGCAAACGTATAGCAAAAACGTATGCTTATCCTAACAGAAGGTTTAAGTAAGGTGTGGTTGAAATTTGTAGTACTCCAGTATCAATCATCTCATGCATCAGAGCTGAAGCAGTTTACACTCTACACGACTACATCCCTAATAATAAATAATATTATGTTTAATAGAACTGGACCAATAGTTTCTCAGATAAAGATTCATCTTGTGTATAAAAAATATTTTTTGCACACCCTGTAATCCTTTACTTGTGTTGTGCTACACTACACACATGTCTTTACAAGGGACGAAGAGAACTGAGAGCCTTTACCAACAATCTTTGTTTTATATCTATAATTTTTATTTTTTAATTAAAATTATTTTCACAAAATTTTGTATACTTATTTCATATTTCCTTATTTTTTCATCACATATCTCATCATATATATATCTCTCTCTCACTTATCACTACAATTTGCTCAAGTATTTTTTTTTTTGAAAAATAATAACAAAATATTTATTCATTTAAAAGGCAATTGGTAGTTTGGTACCATAAGTAAATAGTTTAAGTACTCAAAGTAAAAGAGAAGAAAAGGAAAAAAAATACAATTAATAAAATAGGATAACAATTTCATCATATCCATATCTTTCTAACTTCAATATATAATTACAATTCAAGGTTACATGTGTATTTTTTGCCGACCATGACGATCAACAAGCAAACACTAAGACTTTGAACAAGAGGCTAGCTCACTCTCAAACAAGATTTCAATTTCATAAAAATTTAAAGTGATATGCATGGCATAGCGTGAAAATACTATTAATAGAAAAGTTGTCGACAGAAGGAATGTTTTAGAACGTTCCAACAATATCAAAGTTTGAAAGAAATATGAAAGAGTGTGAAACCTAAACGAAATAGGAGATTGAATGGTTATGCCCTATGTCACGAATTTATGATACACTTTATGATTTAGCCATGAATATCAAATCCTAACAGTAAGAATATAATTACTTTTTAATCATAATGGTTGAAGTTTCAAAACTAAAGAATTGATCAATTAGTTCTGAGCACTACCACCGAGTTAAAATGAAAACCACGATGAAAACTTTAACTCGGCTTTAATTGTACTCCCTCCGTTCCGAAACTATTGTAATTTTAACTTTTTGGTTAAAAAGCATTTTTGGCCCCTGATGTTTCAAATTTGTGCAAATTCTGCCCCTATCTATTTTTGTCGATGTTTCTACCCCTCATGTTTTCAAACAGTGCACCGTCTACCCCTGACGGAGGGGTAGACGGTGCACTGTTTGAAAACATGAGGGGTAGACGATACATTGTTTGAAAACATGAGGGGTAGAAACATCGACAAAAATATAATAGGGGCAGAATTTGCACAAACTTGAAACATCAGGGGCCAAAAGTGCTTTTTAGCCTAACTTTTTTATTTTGTTCCAAAATCATTGTTGTTTTACATATCCAAATCACTTTATCTCATTCTCTTCCATTCATGCCCTCATTTAATATTACATCACCCAAGTATCACCTCTTAATTCCACCAATCACAATTCTCACCAATTAGTTGACCAATGATTTTCATTCTCTCTCTTTCATATAACTCATATTAAATAAGGGTGTTTCAGTCAAATTATAACATCAATTAATGAATTCTTAATCTTTGTGCATAACCCTTAAACTACAATAGTTTTGGAACGGAGGGAAGAGATTTAATAATTAAATTGACATTTTTTGATATCTTGACATTGTAGATACTCCCTCCGTTCTAGAAAGTTTGTAGTTTTGGGCATAATTTCAATATCCCAACTAGTTTGTTATTTTAGAATGCCAATGCATTCTTACCTATTTTTTTTCCACCTATATACCCTCATTTAATACATTTTCTCTCACCTATCACCTTTCATATTAACCAACCACAACTCTTCTCTATTACTTACATTCTTCTCTATCTAAGTATAATTTAATAGTTGCACATCATATTAGTAAAATTAAATAAGGGCAATTTAGTCAAATTATACTATCAATAATTGATTACTTACTCTTTGTGACACAAACTTAAACTACAAACTTTCTGGAACGGAGGGAGTACATTATAGCTAAATAATTTTGTTTCGACCTTTCCAAATGACCATTCATCCCACCAGGGCCGGCCCTGGGCCTGTGCAAGCAGGCCCACAGCCCAGGGCCTCCAAAAAAGAAGGGGTCCCAAAAAAAAATTCGAATACTTTTTACAGCGTTTTTAGTTATAAAAGCGCTGTAAATAGTCAATCTTTTACAGCGCTTCGTACCGCTGTATACTATTTAACAACGGCGAGAGGTCCGAAGCGCTGTAAAAGGCCTTTTTTTTGCTTAGTGTTCCTATTAAACTTTCTCCAAAAAAAAATTTAGGGGTCCATTTTTATTATTAACCCAGGGCCTCCAAAATGTCGGGACCGGCCCTGCATCCCACATTGTCTTAGCTGGCCCAAATACGGCCGGTGATTGTCAAGCTGGCCGACCAAGATGATCAAGCATATAACTTCCACTCTTCTAACCAATTGACTTAACATAAAGCTAAGATGTTAGAACTGTAGTCAAGTCCACTTAAGTGAGGACGAAGCTTCAATGCCCCTAAATGACAAGCTGAAAATTTGTTAATCACCTCTTCTATTTATCAAACAACCACTATATATTCATGGCTTATCACATTGTAAGCTAGGCAAAACTCATTCTCTCTCTCTACCATATAAGATTCTCTATTCGATGTTTTTTATAAGAAAAATGAATTAAACCAAGCATAAGGGGTGCTTGAACCCATATAAAAAGAATGATTACATAATAGAGATTGAAGGAGAATCAGAGAAAGCAAAGGAAGAGAGTCAATTACAGACCCACTCCGATGCAAGTTCCTCAACTCAAAATTTCTCTAAGACTAAGCAATCTATGCTTCACAAAGAGCAGCCGCAATTAGTGTTCACATCCAATTATTTAACTGTTATACATGCCCTTAATATTGCACCAACAAATCACATTTATACGCCCCGACCATATCTATGATGCTAAAACAATCGGCAAGCAACCAGGAATCACGAATCGTTTCCATGTTGATCTCCACCCCTTGCCATGCTAGCTTCAAGCCTAGAGCACTTAAATCAAAAGTTGGACTGATTAGATTCAGAACCTGCAGTTGTCGCACTTCAAATACATAAGCAATTAAGTTTGGGCTAAGAAGTATGTAACATCTCGATCTGACGAATGGCCTCACGGTAACAACGCGAGGTTTTTCAGCCCCTTCTTCCAGCAAGCTTTTATGAGATCCTTCCACTAAGCAGATTCTTTCCTAGCACGCATTTCATACCCCAGTTCCCATGACATGTACTACTTTGCTTTGATAATCCTACACCCAGGCTCTGGTTGTCTTGCATTACTTTCCAACACCATTTCTCAAGGAGGGCTTTGTTGGCTAGATTCTAGTCCCTTATGTCCAATCCACCCGGTTCTTTCGGTTTGAAAATAACTTCCCACTTGATCCGCGCAAGTTTAAGTTGGCTGTTTGTTCCTCTCCACAAAGAAATTCTTCATTATCCTTTTGCACTTCACTGCTACTTCTGTTGGTATTTTAAAAAATTGCAAGTAAAAAAGAGGATTGAGTATAGACAGGGGCGGAGGGTTCAACTGAACCCCCTGAAAAAAAAAAATTCCTACTTACCCCCCTAGAGTGATTTTTTTTGAACCCCCTGAAATTTGAAAATTGCACCCAGGTCCCAGTCAACACTCAGTCACTCATTCCTCACTCCTTTCTCTCTCTCTCTCTTCCTCACGCACTCACTCTCTCACGGTCTCAACTCTCACCTTCACGATCCAGAGTTCCAGACCACCACCGGCCACCAGCCCACCACCACGGTACCACCACTACACCAGGCCCCAGCCACCACCACGGCACCACTCATTGATTCACGGTTCGACTGTTTCAGTGTTCACTCTTTTCTCTCTCTCTCTCTCAACGCTGCAACCCACCAGGCGGCAGCCACAGCCCACCAACGCCACCAGTCCACCACCACCGCCCACCGGCGGCTGCCCAACGCACCACCACACTCTCTCTCTGCTGCTGTTGAAGACTTGAAGCTTGAAGGTTAGTTAGAAATTGAAAACCCCAAATTGAAAAACCCCAACACTTTTTATCAAATCATTGTGCTGCTGTTGAAGCAATCTGAAAGTTAGGAATTGAGTTTGAGTTTAGTTAGTTAGGAATTGTGTATATCATATATGAAGGGAATTGAGTTTAGTTTATTTAGCATAAGCTTGTTGTCCTGATGTAGGAATTGAGTTATAAGCTTGTTGTCTTGCTTTTCCTTTTGCTGAATTTAGTTTGTGTATATGAAATTGAAGTGAAATTAGACTGGGAAATAAGCTTGTTGTCTTGGTTTGAGATTGGAAATTTGGAATGTGAAGGGAAATGAATTCATCCATCAGATGATCAGAACCCAACTCCCTCTTTCCCATCACCAGTCAACTCAACACTCTTTGCTCTGCTGAACGCGGGTAATTGCTCATTCCTTTGCTTTTCTTTGTTTCTGTTTTCTGTTTTCTCATTCTCGAGTGTTCTTTGTTTTTCCTTTTTTTAAGGTTTGTAATTTTTAAGGTTGTTGCTTATAAGTTATACGTTCTTGCTTTGCTCAACTGTAGTGTGAATCTCCAACCACTGTTAATTTCAACTGTCTGGTACCTACCTGAGTGAATCTATACTGATTTTTTGGGGGTTGGAATTTGAACAATGCTTTTTCTGTTTTGTTTTCTCCCCATTGAATTAGGAGGAAATTTCACCAATTTATCATCAGATTCTAATTTTTCAATTCCTAGTAATTAAATTAAACCCCTTTTGGGGCTGTTTTTCATGTGGGGTTCTTTGATTTTGTTTTTTAAACTGTATTAGTGGGTGAATTGGTCTTTCTTGTTATGAAAATCTCTGCTGAACCATGAAACAGTTTGTGGCTCTGCTCTTTGGTAAATGATGTATAGTTAAACAAAGGAAACTTGAATTATCATCTGGTGAAATTTATGAATGCAGTACCTAGTAAATGGGAGCACTTTCATAAATTCTTGTATTGAAATGTTATCTACATTTTCATGTTGACAAATCATGATATGCTAAGCATCAAATTAAGCTGAAAGCTTCCCTGGGTTGACCCTTTTGTTCTAGTTTGCTTTTTGGTATTTTATATTACCGAGTATTTCATGAGCTTCATCATGCCTTGTGCTTGTGCAACTCTAAGAGGCTATAATGAATTTGCAGGATGGACTAATAGGCTTGTCTATTTAATCTTTGAGGGAAGAAAAAGCTCTGATAACACCAGATTTTTGTTCCACCAGATTTTGAACCCCCTGACCCCGGGTCCTGGATCCGCCACTGAGTATAGAGTATACCTATTAAGCATAAACGAGAGTTGTATTATTTTCTGCAGGTGCCTCCTCCACCTAAATATTCAGTGACCACCATGGTCATCATCACATTTGCCACTTTGCTCTATGCCAAGCATTGCCACGCTCAATTGGAGCACCAGACCACTCTACTCAAATTTTGAAAGAACATTTTATTATTTTGTTCAATTTTTTTCTCCATTGCTCTTCTCAATCAAACAAAAGGTAGGTTTACCTTCACATCTATAGTCTATACGATTGATGGGAAAATTAATCTTACTTTAACATTATCCCATAAAGAAAGAGAACAGTAACATATAAAGAAAACCTTGGTGTCTAGAAAAACAGAAATTGATTCTGACGGATAACTACTTTCCACGTAAACAAATTGGCCGTTGCCATACGTTGAACCATAAATGGAAGGAATTAGCTTTATCAATTTGGTTGCTCCCTTACCTTCCACAAACAAAATATCCCACTCTCTATATGGACCCAAAACTCATCAATCACAATAAACCATAAAGCACATTTTGACTTCATTTAATTTATGCCTAATCCTTCAGCTCTAGCTTTTATACAAAACGGAATTGCCTAATTTCTTAGGTGATTTATGATCAAGATTTATGAAATAAATTGTTTTGTTCATAGCAATGGTATGTTCCATGACTCTAGTCGAAGACCCTCATGGATGGTCAGTGGGCAAGGCATGATGTTGAAGCCATGACAGAGTCAGACTGAAAGCTCAAGTTGGGTTTGACATCATTGTTCAAAGCACAATAGGGGCATTTCCTACTCAAGATAAAAACAAGAAAAGGCCATGACACTATGCACTATGAGTGAAGGAAATCCCAATTAATGCAAATAGCAAAACCACTCACTGAGAGACCACATTGCAAAACACATGCCTCACATACCGAATCACGTTGCTACAAACACAACTAAACAGAATTGCCCATAATAGTATTGATTACTAATTAGGGGGAGACTTTCATGTTACAAGTTGCTTCATGTACATAATGAAATTTCAATTTAATTTTCACTGGTTGGACCCTCCAAGCACCTTGGCAATTTGACATGGGGAAAGCCCTTTCCCCAATAATTGAAGCTAATGAATGAAAAAGCATCAGGGTTATGTGTTCTATTGTCATGCATTGTCAACTCATTTTCTCCACAATCCACCAATATAACTTGAGCAATTTCCTTGACTTTTTAATGCTCTTTTCCCCTCTCACCAATCCAAAGAAGCTATTGTATATAGAAAATAGGTTTAAATAAGTTTTTGGTTCCTAACCTTTACTAAATGTTTGGTTTTCGTCTCTCGTCGGAGCAAATGTGGGTTTTAGTCCCTAACCTTTGTCAAAATGTTTGGTTTTGGTCCCCCGGAGCTCTGGGTCAACGCCGGAGCTCCGGTGGCCCATGTGGCATGGCCACATGGGATTAATGAGGTGATGTGAAATTTTTTTTCCTTTTAATTTAAAATATTAAAAAAACCCACCGTCTATTTGGCTTGGAGCTTCATCGTCTTATTGTGAATTTGGCTTGGAGCTTCTAAATTTCGAAACCTAGAAAATATCAAGCTTCATCGTCTTATTGTGAATTTGGCTTGGAGCTTCTAAAATTCGAAACAAGCAAAGTTGACATTTGATGATTCTTTTGGTGTGATTTGACAGTTATTTATTGCCATGTGTATATTTCATTATTTCTTACCTAAAGTTTCAAGTAATTGCGGGTACCGGTTGCCCTTATCAAATGTTTGGGTTTTGATTGGATAGTCATGATTTTTAGCATGTGCTAAGCAACCAATCTCCGTTAGTGCGATCTTTCACAATATCAGCAAAACTTGAATTGATGACGACGTAATTGTAGAATTATACTTGATGGAATATGCTGATTTTAATGTGAAATAACATAGCGACTTAATAAAGGCGCCACAAATAATTCATGTTTTAGCTTTAGTATGTTAATTGAAAATGATCCAAAGACCCTGCACAGTGTAGACATACTTCGGATATCCGTATTTCTAGTGGTTTAGGATTCCCAATGCAATTGTCAAAACGTAATTTTGCCTTTTTTTTATAATTTCACGAGTCATAACAGTTCTAAATTACCAAAAATTCTAATGTCAATTGCATGTTCGAACATGCCAAGATCTACATATCACTAGCAAACGAGTTCAATAGTAAGTGAACACTTAAATAGTAGTCGACACCTTTCTGTATGGGATAAGATGATACAAGCAGAATAATTTGTACTATGGTAATTTACACCTAACTTTCACTTCAATTTGATTTCCACCGACTCTTTTTTTTTACTCTACTCTTTTCCTATTGTACTATATCATCTCTCATTTTCTCTCGATATTCTTAATTATTTGTTGGTATATGTGAATCTGGAGTGTCAAACAATTTTTTAAGTTATGTATCAGAAGGAAGCTAACAGAGCATTAAGTAGCTGCAAAAATTAGTAGCATACTTTGATGAACACAGAATTCAAAAACTAATTCTGTGACTTATCAGGGAGCTTTCTAGAATCAAACACACATTAAATAGGCATCTTCAGTAGTAGTATTATATTTAGCTATAGACCAAACTTTGATGAATATATATTTTCTAAGTTTTAAGGTAGATTTACTTTAATACAGGCCAGGCCACATCAAGCAAAAGGCACCTAGTCAGGAATTCGGCAGTTACCCTTTATTTTATTTTCCGCACAGCATCTTCCAAAATCATCATGCGAAAGACAAGGATCTGAACAAAACTATTTGCACAAGGGACTGATAATTGTAACAGTAGTGAAATATGCATTATTTCAGATATTTTCAACAGAAAACTGTGCTGAACAAAAGTTTACAGTAGTACTGACCACAAACACATATCATCATTCATCATATCACATCCTATACTGTGATTAATACTTTCATGCACATCAAGTGAAAGTAACAAGCAGAGACCAGCTGAGCTTCAATACTAACTACAGCCAAAAGCTTCAAGCTGGTCCCAAAAAAAACCAAAAATTGATAAAAAAAGAAGAAGAAAGAATGCAGAAATAAAAATCTTCTGCAGTAAAAACAGAGGAGAAGATTTCGGGGACATATCTGCAGCATCCCTCGGATAAATCTCTCTCCTTTCACAAACCAGCAAGTAAAAAAGGAACTCAGTTGAAGAGAAGCTCTAATCATCAAGCTTGCTTCTTCAAGTCCTCTGATTCAATGAAGGTTCCATGGAAACCATAGGGAACCCTGGATGGAAGCTGAATGGTAGCCTCCAACTTCAAATTCATTGCGTTCACAATCTGCAGCTCAGATTTCCATTCCTTCTCATCATGTACAAATGTCAAAATATACCCATCATCTTCCCTCTCAGAATTGATGTCTCTAGGGAGGAATAGAGGTTCACCGCCGAACCTCTGATCCCCATAGATGTACTTCTTCACCTCGCCTGTGTACAGGTCCACTTTCGCAAACCCGGACACTTTAGGCCACGGCTCCGCGAGAGCGAGGTAAGCGAATTGCGTCTTCCTCCCTAGCATGTTCTTGTTAACCATGCCAGCTTCCAAGTTAACTTGCTCAGATTCTTCAATAATGGGTCTACGAGTTGACTTGCCTGTTTTCAAATTGAGCCTAATTTCTGACAACACGCTCTTCAAATTCTCGTCACACTCGTTGAAAATGGAGTCAGCAGGGGTCATGCAGGAGCCAATTACAACAACCTCATCATTCTCGGGCTCCTCCCACGCGTTCCAGAGATGGAAACAGAAGCACTCGGGTGCTTCTATCCATCTCATTGCTTTGGAATCCTTGGCATTCTTGTCAAGGATTCCGAATCTCGAGACCTTCTCCTTGTCATAGACAACGGGGGACCCACCGCGAATCATTTCGCCTAATTTGAACACCACCTGCTGGTCAGGAACCACCACAAAATTCTCGGTGATCGCGAAATCGTGGATCATGGTGGGATCTTTGAGGGGAATCTCCACGTCAGGGGATTTGACGCCGTTTTCGGAGAAACGGAAGTACCTGAGGTAAGGCTTCTGAACCACGTCGTAGCTCAACGCGTGGAGGGTGCCGTCAACTGGATCAACTTTGGGATGGGCGATCATTGTAGTTTTGAGCTGATCATTGAAGTTGTAACGGCCGACCGTGGTTAAGTCGCCGTTAGGCGAGACGCGGACGTGGTAAGGTAAATCGTCTTCTGACATGGCGAGGAGGTGGTTGTTGAAGTAGACTAGTCCGGCGTTGGCTACGCCCATGCCGTGGCTGCTGTCGACGATGCCTAAGGCGGCGCGGGCGTAGAACAACGCGAGCCGCGCGATGCCGGAGTGGCCGTGGAGTTCACCGATTGCTTTGGGGAAAATGGGGCGGCCGAGGGATTTCTCCTGGACCAACCGCTCTGTCTGGGTGAACCGGCAGGCGTAGCTAGCGGAGCCGTTGTTGAATTTCATGGCGTGGACCATACCATCACCGTCAAAGAAGTGGTGCCCGGCGACGGGGTCGTGGAGGGGGTTTGCGCCGTTGCGGAGGTACACACCGTCAATGCATTTGGGGATTTTGCCGGTGACAGGAAGGGAGTGGGTGACGGGATGCTCCGGGACCGGAGCGAAGTTACCGGCGATTTGGACTCGCGGGTCGGCGGTTTTAGGAAGCGGGGTCTGGCGCTCGCGGCGAACCAAGGCGGATTCGACGTGGTCTAGAGCGGTGGCCGCCGCTTTCTGTAGAAGGTTCCACTTTTGGGGCAATGTTTTGGCGGTGTTTTCCTTTGCGGGAGTGGCGGTTTTGGTGGTGGTGGTGGCGGTTTTTGCGGGTTGGTACTTTTTGGGGAAGTGAAGTGTTTGAAGCGAGCATGAAACGGTTTTATTGCTGCTGATTGTGGAGGTGGACCCCTTCTTGAAGGTGATTGAGATCTTTGGTGTGAAACTTGAGGAGCCCAAATCCTTGAAGGGGGAATTAGAATTGAGTTTGGTTTTGGTGTTAATCCACGTGTTTGATATCCCTGAGGTAGCCATGGTTCTCTATTTTTGAAGGGAGTGTGTACTAATTTATTTAGTATGAGTAGTTAAGAGAGCTAAGAAGGTGTGTGTTTGGGAAATTTGTAAGAATTGAGGTTGTTTGAAAAGTTTGAAGAGAGTGAGAGGGGCAGGGAGAGAGTTGAGGAGAGTGAGGAGTGAGATGAGGGATATATATAGTGGAGGGGAAGGAGGTGGGAATGGAGGTTTAACAGAGACATATAGGAGAAGACCACGTGTTAGGGGACTCTCATAAAAGGTAGGATTGCCAATAAGTGATCAAGACAAGGTGGGGTAGAGCTGCGTGATACAATGCCACGACTACACTCTTGCGTTTTCTCTCTCTAGAATATAAAAATGTGTTTAGGAATATTAAATGAGGAAAATAATAATAGGGGAATATTGATTATAATATGGGGAAAGTTCCTTAAATTGAGAGCAATAACACATGACAATTGATGACAAGAAAACAAAGGAAGAAAGAGAGAGAAAGTGGTGGGTAGAGTTGAAAGGTAAATGAAAATGAAAGCGACGAAAAACAAAGTGTGTTTTTAAGCGACGGTTCTCTATTGGCTCATTAGTGTATGAGGAACTAATCTCAGAGTTGGGCTTGGAATTGGCTTTGCCTAATCGCCTTTCAGGTACTACTGGGGTAGCTTTTTGTTTTCAACTTCAATTCATTCACGTTCGTAGAAAGAAAAACAACTTAATTCATTTAAGTTAGTTAATTTTTTCTCAGTGAGAATTCAATTGTTAGTTTGATTCCCAAATTGGATAAGAACATATGATGTGAATTTCTTTTTTAACCTAAAAATCTTAAAGTTTTGATTAAAAATATGATAACCAAATTTTCCAGTGATCTTTAATGTTAGCTTATTTATGCATGCTTTCATGTTTTGAATTTCTCATGTCTTCTCAACAAGTGGTATCGAAGCCAATTGTTAGTCTGAGCGTGTTCAATGAGACATTTTGCATCAAAAGTCTTCATAAATATGGTGTTTAAATTTTTTAGTGTCTTGTTTCCCTAACTTACCGTTTCACTTGTCTTGCTAACATTTCTTTCATCCTACTTTCACTCACTTTTCCCCTTTTCACGCACATTTTTTTCTTTATATTGCTATTTTTTTATTACTTCACCTCAGTGCAAAATTTTAGTAATAAATCAATTACAATTAGTGCGTTAGAAAGTACTTTCTCCGTTTCTTATTAACTATCCACTTTGAAGAAAAAAATTTGTTCATATATATCTGTTCACTTAGAGTTTCAAGAAAGCATTAATTGATGTTTTTCCAAGAAATACTCTTACAGAAATAATAAATGAAGAAAGATAAAATACATTTTAAAGAGTGATATAGAAAAACAAATAATATTTTTATGAAAATCAAGATAATTAATTACTTTCCTTAATTTATGTTAACATTCTCTTCATTTATAAATAAATAGGAATGGAGAAAGTATGAGTCTACTCTCCCACTAATATCACATTTCTCATTTCTTTTTGTTTCAATTCAAAGTGGTGCAAATAGATTATCTTCCGTTTGTTTGTTGCACACGTCTAACCCCGCGTTGCTCCCTCTTTGAGAGAGTGCGACCCTCACTACACGTGGCCAAGTCTCTCGCCTTCTCTTCTCCACTTCAAAATCTTGGTCACATCACATCCTTTGCCCCACACGCTTGCCTCCTATTTGAACCTTCTATCATTCCTTCTTTTCTTATTCTATCATCTGATTCATCTCTTCCACACTCTGGGTTACTTATTCCAATTAATTAATTGTGCCTTAATTTTTGAAATATCAGTGCTCGTCGTGCAACCTTTTTATCCGTTCATTAATTAAAATTCAATCACAATAGAAAATTCTTTAGGTGCTTCCTCTCAATTTATAAAGCTCCTATACGTATGGCAACATATTGATATTACTATCTATTACGAGAATATATATATATATATATATATATTAATTTTGTGTATTTTGTTATATTAACACTACTCCCTCCGTTACTAATTATAAGACCTAATACAAAAAATACGTTTATTAAAAAAATATTAAATATGTCTAATTAGTGTATTGGTTTTTTTAAAAATGCATAAATTCCTCCATATTTACCCTTTGTCATTTTCTCTCACTAATTAATGGTAGGTGATAATTAAAACTTTGGAATTGAAAACACACAATTAATATAAGGGGTATATATGAAATAGTAGAATACTTTTTAATATATTTTTGTTAAAGGTCCTATATTTAGGAATATGAAAAATTTAAAACTATGTCTTATAATTAGGAACGGAGGGAGTATTATATAAGAAACTTGTTTTTAATGGTTTAGATCACTCGATTTAGCTCCATCCCGACCGAATTGACCGAAGTAGATCTTTAAAAAAATGTAACTTCATCGGCCCAAGCCCTCCATCATTCTCAGCTTCGAACGACCCAAACCCTCTAGCCTCAAAACCCCAGCCCTAGCCGTAGTCATCTCTCACACTCTCGGTTAGGGATGGCAGAGAAGCCCGAACCCATGGGCACCCGACCCGACCCGACCCGATTTCTTGGGTGAAAACCCGAGTTAAATGGGTTCGAGTTCGGGTTCGGGTTTTACCCGATCACTTTCGGGTTCGGGTTTGGGTTTGGCCAAACCCGCACCCGAACCCTACCCGAACCCGGATCTGTATAAGTGAAACCTAAGTATTCTGCTTGTGCAATACAATATATGCAGCATCTTGCATATTAATTTAACAGTAACATGGCAATTACAATGTTACATTACATAATATAGCTCTCTTCACAGTCTTTTTCAGGTCGGGTTTCCGAGTTCAACTGTTTGTTTGAGGTTGTGTGCGGGTGTGGGTACGGGTCGGGTGAACCCGAAACCCAATGGGTTCGGGTGTGGGTTTAAGTTCACCACCCATTTCGGGTTCGGGTGCGGGTGCGGGTGTGGGTTTTTGATTTCGGGTTTGGGTTTGGGTTTGGCAAAACCCGCACCCTACCCGACCCATTGCCATCCCTACTCTCGGTCAATATCACTCTCAACATCAAAATTTCCAAGTCTCCAACCCTAGCAGTCGCATCTTTCACTGTCTCAATCTCTCTATCACTATCACCTTCCAACGTCGTCCTCGCCCTTTCTTTCTCTCTCTCTCGCTCTATCTCTGAATGGTGAAAGAGATGAAGATAATGGCTCCCTCTTGGACACTGGGTGGCTCGAGGTGGAAGGAATAAAGGTAGCTAGGTCAATGCCTGACCTAGCAACTGGCTCCTAATGTGTAGCATGAAGCGCATAGTGTGCCTCTGAAGGATCCTCCTCATAAGATGTAGGTGGTTTGGGTGGGCGTATGCCTTTCCCGGGGCCAAAGAACGCAAGTGGTAGGCTAAAGCTCACTGTTATCTGACGCATCCTCCCCTCGACTATGTGTATGTGGCGGTTATGTGCATCCTCGACTACTCGCCCATAATAGGTAGCCCTCCTGGTGGCGTGGTCAACCTCTAAGGACTCGAGCTCATCTCGATCAATCATCTCGTATCTGATCTGCCCTGAATGGCGAACCTCTTGGAACCAGTTGTCCAGCATCTGGCCGTTAGCCAACTGCCTAGAGACAAACATAAAAACAAGGCATGCGAGGATCAACTTACAAGAATAATGTATAATGCAATACAACATATCAAGGTATATCAATAAATTACATGTTACATCATAATCATCATTAACATATCATAACATAAACTATCCAATCATGTTATCAATCCATAAGTCACAATTCCTTACCAACACATCAACAAGTATAGTTAGTTGCATGGGGTACCGATGTAATGTATGCACGACACAATCCGGATAACGCTACCCTTTTGGCGACGAGATAAGACAACGGAATTGCCACTTAGGCTGGGCACTTCGAGTCGATCCTAACACATGCCTCGTGTTTAATTCTTTATGCTCGAGTGTTGCTTACTACCTTGGTCATAGTCAAGACGCTCCTACTTTTCTAGTTAACCATTTCCCCTTTCTATGCCAGACATAATCAGGACGATCCCACCTCCCCGGTGAACCATTTATGCCTGCTATGCCAGAAGTACCCTAAGTACTTCTTCAACAAATGTATGCATGCGTGCAATGTGGTTCGCTTAACAATGATTCGTCCTCACACAATACGTGTCTAACTAGTGTTCGTTGTCTCTATCGTTTACCTAGGGTAAACGTCGGTCCCCTGACCAAATTACTTCAACAAGTAAGGAATGCCACCTACACCCTAGCGACTTCTCTCGTCACAACGACTCATCCTCTTGATGCCCGCAGCTCAAGTTATCCATTTTTCTCAAACTCGGTTCGTTGACCTTTCCCATTTTCAAAAATCACTTTCCAATCCTAAGTCTTCTTCAAAAAGGTTCTCTTTAGAGTCAAAACGTTCTATCTTGAATTAGTTTCATTATGGAGTTTTATTCTCAAAACTTGAAGTCTTATCTCTTTTGTTTCAAAGCCTAATATCTCAAAAGGTCCCATTTTCCCCGAAGTACTTTTCCTGAGAAAGTCTCGATCCTCAACGTCAACAGTTCAACAGTAGCTCAGACCTCTCGTCGGATCCTACTCGCTAACGCTTATAAACACCTCGTGTTTACAATCGATGTCTCAACATAATTCACAATTATGGCAGCATATCATGCATACTATCAAACAGTCATGCATATATTACAACAACAATTCAAAGCATACTTCATCAACCATTCATATCATCACAAGCAATCATCATTAGCAATCATCGACCAGTCGATGTTTAGCGTATAGCTAGTAAAGTAAATTGTACTCACCTTCGTTGATTCTTCTTTCTTCTTTGTCTTTAAACGGTCGCTCCAACTCCGTGAGTTCCAAGTTTGCACATTACAATCCTTAAGCAAAAGCACAATTATTTAGTCACTAAGCAACAACTCGACTTAGAGCGACTAATCAAAACTGGAAAGCTCTATAAGCTATAGGAATGCAACACTTAGACAAAAAAAAAGAAGATTACCCCGAATGTGTAACTTGGCTCAAAACTCAAGTTTCAACTAAACATGTAACAAGTAAGTTACTAAGGTTCCAACTTCACATTTAAAGCACAAAACATGTTAATATCCATAAGTGATTATCCTAGTCATGTTCCTAGTGATTCCCGACATTTTTTCTTCTCATTTTCCCCTAGTTATCCCACGACTATCATGTGTCTATTAGGCACAAAATTCCATTTTTATCTTCATTTCACTTCCTACATGCATCATCAATTTAAGCTCATGCGAGGTCTTTTCCAAGTAGTTGCACATAACATGTTTTTACTAACTTAAAGAACAAGTAACACTTTGCATGTCCAATATAACACATAGCATATTCAACATTTTTATTGCTAATCTCTACGCAACACTTTCCCGAACTTCACCTAACTTCATGCATCAATTCTAAGCTTCAAAAAATGATTTTTCTTCCCCCAACATGCGTGAATACCTACGGCCACAACCATAACAAGGTAAAAGGGAAGTTGACATTTTCTTTCACAACAAACTATTTCCTAGGCATCATGCATCACTACTAGTGTCTAAGAAGAGTTTAAGGCATGCATATACTCCTCCCAAGGTTCTAGAATAAAAAAGCCCCAAATTGAAAAGCCCTAAAACTCAAAATTGTGTTTTTTCCAAAATTGATTCAATACAATTCAAATCAAATGTCACATAAGCAAAAAATGTGAAGGCACTTAGCATGCATTAAGCTCTAACACAATTAAACGCCTAAAAGTTGTTAACTTTAGGTATTGTTCAACTTTTCATGCATAAACTATCAAATTACATGGATCAAAGACATAGAGAAGTATTTTGACCGTAGAAATATACTCTCAAGTCTATCAACTCAAAGCTTGGGGCCAATACTAACCTTTTGCTCACAAAGTGAAATTCTGGCACACGTAGGACATATGTTATACTCGATGTCTAGGACATCTTGTATAACATATGATACACAGTAAGTTAAGATTGGCAATTTACGCTAACAGAAACTACAAAATAACACAAAAGATTGTTAACCCAATTTGGTGCAAAATCACCTACGTCTGGAGAGCTTTCACCCGAGAAAGATAATCTACTATTATAGAGAATCAAGTACATAAGGTCTTAGATGAACAACCCCTGCTCATGGCCCCTTTTACCTATTCCTACCAGTGGCTTATTACTTAGTCCTTCCCCTAAGTATGAGAGCCCCACTCACTTTCTCTCACAATCACTGTAGTGATTGATCCCTTACAACAAGAACAAAGACAGACCACACGATTAAACAACTAACACAAACTACTCTCAGCTTAATAGGAACAAGTAAAGTTGCTGAGAGAGTTACAACAGTATGAACTCACAAGATGAACCCTAATTCTCTCAGTTGAAAAACGTCACCTAGTAACTACGTCTTGGTCTTCTCATATAGCAGTTTTTCAGGTCTTGTCTTCGAAGGGCTTTAATGAACAAAAAGTCCATAATAAAAACAAGAAGTCAATCTTTTTAAAAATGCACCAAATCTTATCACCTAAGATTTGAACAAAAGATAAACCCTTCCACAATCAAACCTTCGGATCAAATCTGCTGGAATCAATTTGATCACACTTGGTATATTCTTTTAAACGGCGCACAAAAGCCTCCTCAACAACCCTAGCTTGTTGACCACGTAATCCACTCACTGCTTCTGGAATAAAACACTTAATCATACACAGTAGGCCCATAGGGACAAATGTTGCATCCAAGATGCTACAACATTGTGTCCCACATCTTGCCACAAAACACACTTAGCTAAAATGTAGACAATCAAGAACAAGGGAACAACACAAAGCTCCAAGAAAGAGATGAAACAGAAGTTGGAAAAGAGGTTGGAGATGAAGGAGATGATGAAGATCCAAGTTTCCTTAAGAAATCCACTTTTCAAGCTCAAGAATCCACTCAAAAGCCCTCAAGAAGCAAGAAGATCCAAGCTTTTTCTCTCTTCCTCCCTTTCTCTCCCTAGCCGCGGGTTGTGTGTGTGTTATGGCGATGAATTATATAAGTATTGATGTGTAAATAAATATTAAAATGAATTATATGAGACGCCCTTTTATGTCATTTCACAATTTTAACTTTTTCAACAACTAATTTTACCAAATAATTTTTATCAATTAGGTGGCTTTTAAACTATCAGTTTTCAGTTGTTAGCTAGCTTATAAGCTTCCAATTAATTTTTAAGCTTTCAACTAGTTTATCAGCTAGATACGTCAAATATAATTCATATATAAAATTTTATTTTTTCTAATTTTGTAATTTGTCAAGATAAAAAACCGTCGCAAAACTCATATGTTTATTGAGTGTCGCATTATTTTAGGATTCAACTATATATATTTTTCATAAAAACTATTCATTTCCACGTGAACGTTGAAAAGTTGGTGTCAGAAATAGCATCCATTTTTTCTTCCGATCAAGTGAGACTAATTATTAGCAATTACTCCCTCCGTTCCTATATATAAGTCACAAATAACTAATTCTCTTAGATTAAGAAAAGTAGTTACTAGTAATAAATTTGTAAAAAAAAATGATTTACTTTCCTAGATTACCCTTATTTACTTTCCTATGATTTTCTCTCTCCAAGTTAATACTTCTAAAGTTTATCATCTCTTTCATATTAAATATGAGGGTGAACTTAGAAAAAATTATTTAATGCTTCCTAGATATTAGAAAGTGACTTATATTTTGTAACAAATTTTTTTCAAAAAATGTGACTTATAATAGGTAACGGAGGGAGTATTATGTATTGTATACTTGAGATAAATAAGAAGCTTACGCCACATTTCAGAGACAAAAGCCCCGGTTAGTTACTTGTTTATCTTTTTTTATGTGAGCGTATCAACAGCAGAAAGATTTTCTTCTTTGTTAAGTACCATATGATATTCACGTTATATATTATTGTTCTGTTCTCATGAGAGAGAGAGAGGGAGAGAAGGAGAGAGACTCTACCCTCCTCCATCGTTTTTTCTTTTGTTTGGTCATTATGATCTGCCGTTTGTTCAAACAATGCAGTTCACGTTGTTTACTTTAGCTTTTATATAATTTCTATTTCTATTTTTATAGATGGAGGTAGTGTGATTTTTTTTTTTCAATTTACTATGGAGAGTCTTTCGGCTACTCATGGGTGCTGAGTCCTAACAACCATATCCTCTTTTATGATTATGCCTAATAAGCAAACTAAAAAAATATGCTAATCTATAAAATGGAATCTTAAAATATTACACTCTCCTAAATGCCATCGATGCCCTAAAGCACAGTTTCAAAAAAGACCCGAACACTTTAAAAGTTTTAATTGAGAACAATTTAACGCATTGCAATTATATATATTAACGGCAGATATCTTTAAATTAAGATGTGTCATTGTTTTTCTCCTATTCCATGATGCATAAATTAATACAACATTCTAGTTAAAACGACTAACGTGTCAGCTGCTTGTGCATGATACGCAATCCAATTTCATGATCTAATCGTTATTTTTCAAATGATTAGGGTGTTTGTTGATTTTTTTATTTCCTCCAAGTTAAAAAAGCATTTTATGTCGATTGTCTATGGACAATACACATTTATTTGGTCTATTTTTGTTTGAGTTGACAATATTTGTATTTTTATGAGGCTAATTCTCTTATCAGAATTAATTTTCCTATACAATACTTAAACACTAAATCATACTCCGAAAAAAAAACATGTATGTATCACTTGAATCAATTACTCTTAACCAATGAATTTTTAGCTCTACTATCATGCGGACCATCACACTATGTATATACAATTTAATTTCACTTTTTTTTTTCTTATAGGTTTATTAGATATCCCGACAGTAGAAAACTATGAGACTAATTCGATAATTATAAGATTCTGAGATCAGATTAAGTGAAATTAATTAATCCAACAAATCTTTCTACATACCCGCCCAAAAATTGAAAATTAGACTAAATTATTAATAAACTCAACTATTGATCAGGTGTGTGTGCTAGAACTTATTGGTTTTCCTTAATTATGCATTTTCTACTTTATTGAACATGCTTCGTGGTATGTTTTTGTTAAATTAATATTAATATCTTTATTAGTGTAAGAAGTGTGCAAACAGAAGATAGTCGGCAGGTCTATTAATGATTTAATGCAGGAACCCTTAAATATGAGGGTCAAGGACTAAACATGATTAACTTTATTATTAATTTATCAGGTAAGAGAAGGATTAGCACACTATTATCATGTGAAACCAATCAATACACAAAGTCACAAACTTTTATGCTCTCTTTGAAAAAAAAAGTGTATTCATGTTTAAGTTTTATTTTTTGAAAGGATGAGTGAATCAAAATTATTACAGAATAATTAAAATTAAAATAATCCATGAAAATATCATCATATCTATATATATATATATATTAAAGCAGTAACATTCCAAGCATGTCATTATAAAAAATCTCAGCTCCAGAATATTTTACAATATTTTATTCCCCTAACATTGAACCACAACGTGCCACGTGTCCCCTTTGGATTATTATATTCAGATTTATTCCTCCATCCTTCATACTCTCTCTTCTCCCACTATCTCCATCCTTTTTTCTCTCCCCCATTATCTCGGTCTTAACATATAATTATACAGATGAATTAATTCTATCTAATTTCTATGTGCAATTAACCATAATTTCTATTCCTTCTCTCTCTCTTTCCTCCCCTTTCTCATATTATTGTTTCACGTTTCTCAAATTTCAAAGTGGTTCAATTGGAATTATAACTTTTGTGCAGGGCAAACCACTTAAATCAGTTTTATTTTCAATTTTTTTAGTCTTATATATTATATGCTTTTACCCTGCGTCTCTTGACTCTCTTCCATTATCACATTTATGGCCAATCAGATTTTTTCTTTACTCAATTTTAAAAACATTTAACTCCCACTCCATGTAACAAGCCAATCACGTTGCTTTTTTCATTTTTTTCTACTTCACTGATTGTCTTTAATTTCCTATTAATTGTGCGTGATTATTAAGACTAACATATTTCCAATCATCAATTTTGGTCAATCATAATTTAAAGTTATCTCTAATTCAAATGCACATTTAAACCATTTTAGATATCAAGACTGTCATTTCTTATACTTCTCATAATTACTTTGAGACATTTATTCAAAATTGCTAAAATATCAATTTTTGATTGGTGGAAGATTGTTAAAAGACTGACACGTGATGCAATTTATCCAACTACAATACGTATATAGACTCTCTTAATCAATTAATTGATTTAAACTATTGAGGTCTCCAACATATATTAATTGATTGATTCTATCACATATTATTTTGATTGGTTTATTTTGCCAACCCATGTTGATAAAATTCATGAGGCTTCACCTATAAATAACACATGAAGTTTGATTCAAAACATAAATCTTTCTTTCTCAACCAATCTGCGTTTAGTTTCTGCTCTTTCCTCTTATTGGAATTGAGATGATATATATTGATATTGATGGATAATAAGGTATGAACTCATTTCATTATATGAAATTGAATATAAATTTTTGTTTTCTTTTTATTTAGATTGATGCGTTTTGAACCAAGTGGAAGTATCAATCGATCTTTGATTTGTAAAAAAATTAGTTTATTGTTTTCCATAGGCTTGCTGCTATTAACGTTGATTGGTTTTTCTCCTTAAATTAGCTTGCTGTTTCTTTTGCTATAGACACATTACTTAATTGCTTAATTTTAAAATTAATTAGTTTGTTGTAGACGATTTACTTGGCTGATGTATATTTGTTGAACTTTCAAATTTTGTGATTGAAACTACAAAATTTCAGATGGATGGGAGCGGCGGCAGCAGCACCACCGCTACTAAGTTAATCACAGAGATCAAGCAAGAGAAGGATGCATGAAGAATTTCAGTCTCTTCAAACATTGGGATAGCTTTGAGTTTCAGTAGTTTTGATTTATGTTAAAAAAAAAAAAACATTGTCTAATTTTGTAAGAGCAATTCCAAAGCTCCCTCTCAAACAATTCTGTTTTGTACTTTTGCCGCTTTTGGATCTTGATTTTGAATCAATGTGATCATGTTTTTTGCTTCATCATCTTTTAGTCAATCAACGAGTTATTTCCATTTCAAATTGAGTATCGATTTTTTATATAAGATTATAATATTTTATTTTGATATTAATATCTCAAGAGTACTAAAATCTAATTTGACTAACATTATGGTGTGATTTTAACACATATCAATGAGGGAGAGGGTAGTGGCACATAACCAATAAGCAAATCACTGCTCCATTCATAGTCTCCTCCATATCTTGAATTGACATTTTTCACTCCACTAGAATACTCCTAGATTTCAGAGTTTACAAATGTATGCCAAAACTGCTTACTCTCCTTTTGGAACAGGAATAAAATTATTATTATTATTTGAATATTTTGAATTAGTATGTGATATATACATCACCCGGTTACTATTATAAGCAAAAGTTATATTTTTAATAAATGATGTATGTGACTATTTTAATGATCACCCACATACATCATTTATTGAATGAATCTAAAAACCTAACTTTTGCTTATAATAGTGACTGGAGGGTGTATACAATTTATAAAACGTGTTTCTGTAATAGAGAACTATTTTTAATAAGAAAAAATAAGAATATATGGCAACCTATTTTAAACTTATTTATAAAAAATAGGTAAAACTTAATGGTATAGGTAAAGCATTACTTTAGTAAACTACTAGGAATTGGCCTATCGGTTTTTATATAAAAAATGTCAAAACTTATAATTAGTCTTTTTGGCGGGTTCTTTGCTCTTGGGTTAGCCTTAGGTTGGATTTTCTTATGTGGTATATTCATTGTATATTCCTGATCGGGGTTCTGTTGGGCGTTTTTTTCTCTGGTTTTTTGGGGTTGGCGCTTCAATGTTAGGTGATAGCTTTTTTGTTTCACTAATCACCTTTTTGCCCTGTACTCTTTTGAGCTTTGTTCCCAAAGCTTTTTTTATATATCTTTATGCTTTGTAAAAAAATAAAAATAAATAAAGGGAAGATGAGATTTTTTTGAATATACTTATAAAAAATAATTAACTTATATATTTACAACAGGGTAGATTTTGAAACAGTGTAATGGTAGATGAAAAATATAATTTCAATGGATTTATTATATAAGTTGACTGTTTTGATTACCGTTGTAATTTGATAGCATGATTAAGATAAATCTTCATTAGTTATAAATTATATCTTATGTTATTCCATAGAAAAAATAGTTAACTCCTTAATTATAACAAAGATTGTTTATGATCCAATTCCAGTTTGATTACGTTTTTAAACTTCAATTTTTCCATTATTCTCTCCTATTTTATGCTTCTGTTGGTCTCATAGGTCCCCTTAATTAATGTATTGCGTTTTTTCATCTAGATCAAAACTGAGTAAACACCTTTCAATTGACGATGGTCTCTATAAAAAACATATGTACACAAATTGACGGTACCATCCTCTTCAGTGTGTATATTTAAGATACTTATACTATTCAATTGAATGTAACATGTATTCTTCTTGAATATGTCAAACCATTTGTGTAATTGTGGACCGCACACGTTGGAAAGACAAACAATCCTCCAAGCAAACTTAATTATTTGTGCAGCCACCCATGTCACTTTGAAAGTGTATAATGAAAAATAATTACCCGGGAACTCCAACCATTTTTTTAGGGCTCATTGAAGTTATCAATTTGTAGTAGAAATTTTTAATTGAGCTGTCAAACTTATGAACTTGAAATTTTGAAAGATTAAATTGTGTATTTTCAAGGGATGTACCTGTTGTGACTATCAAGAACTTTTAATTATTATTATTGCTTCCAAGAATTTATAAAGAAATATCTTCTTCTGCTAATTCGAACGGTGGAGTTATAATTAAATATTTTTAGAAGTAAATATATACTCCCTCCGTCCCTAATTATAAGCTAAAGTTGTAAAAATCACACTTATTAAGAAAGCCTTAATTGATGCATTGGTTTTCAAAAAAAATGTACAACTTTCTATGTTTACCCCTATTTATGATAACACTTTTTCATCATTGTACTACTAATGGTGGTGCTCCACTACCAATAAATGCAAGGGTGAATATGGAAAGAAATATTAACTTTTGCAAGGTTAGCTTATATTTAGTGACACAAAAAAAGTCTCAATGTTAGCTTATAATTAGGGACGGAGGGAGTATAAAACTATATGTATCAGCTATTTTCGATAAATTTTTCTACATAAGTTTATGCTATTTCTAATCTTTTAAAATGATTTTAAGAGAATATATATAGAAGCAATATACTTTGATTGTGAAAATTGGGAACCCACGGGGAAGAACATTTTCATTATCCAAGTTCAAAATGAAAAAAATGAAGTTTACTAAACAAAGTTTACCATAAAAAAATGAAAACTATTATAAAGGAAATCTGAATCTAATTTTGAATTAAACTAATAGTGATCATTAGAAAGAAAGTTGTAGTGTTTATTGGTTCCTTATTTATTCTTGGATTATATGATAAAAGGTTTCCACGGATGAATATTTTACATTAATATACTTTTATGTTAAAATTCATTGAAAAATAAACTGATTTTTTAAATTACTTTTGGAGTAAATATAAACATATTGATTTTGAATATAGGGCTCCCATGTGGAATTAGAGAAAATAAACATATTTAGTTTATATTTCTTAATTATATAGTAAAAAGCTCCTACATAAGTAGTATTTTGTATGAAAATATTTTCAAGTTGAAACTAATACAACATGTTTTAATATAATTTTATTACTTTATCCAGACTTTTAAATAATCTTAAGAGTAGATTTATAAAAGCATTGAAAATAGGGATTCCACGGGAAAGAACATTAACAAAAATATATTTTCAAGTAAAAATAACAAAAAATAAAATCTAATTTAATTTTTCATTTTTTTCATAAGTTTAGAAGTAAATATATAAAAAAAATGAAGTTTTGATTTAAATATTAGTCATACTGGAGTTGGAATAAATTAACAAATATAGTCTATACTTTCAAGTTGGAACTAATAGACTATATATTTTTATTTAATTTTAGTATGTTTCTCATACTTTATAAATAATTTAAGAGTAGATTACAGAAACATTATAATTTGATTGTGAATATAGCCATATAAGGATCCCACGGGGAATTAGAGAACAATTAACATGAGGAACGTTTTGCATGAAAATACTTTCAAGTTGAAACTAATAGAAAATGTTTTATTATAATTTTAATAATTTTTCCATACGTTTTAAATAATTTAAGAGTATATATACAAAAGCATTATAGTTTGATTGTGATTATAGGGCTTTCACGAGGAATTAGAGGAAAATAAACATATTTAGTCTATATTTATTAATTATATAGTAAAAACTCTTACATGAGGAAGATTTGACATGAAAATACCAATGTTATGAAAACCGGAACGGACCGGCCGGTTCGACCGGTTGGACCGGGAACCGGCCATCTCACCGGTCCGGAGCCCTTCTAAAATCGGGAATTATTAAACCGGACAAGAACCGTAAGAACCGGTCAGAACTGGTAAAACCGCCGGTTCTGTGGCTTAACCGGTTGGTAAAAAACTGATTTTCCAAACAGACCTGCACTAATATCAAGCTGGCAGCCCTTGATTTCTGTATTGTTGCTATTAATATTAGTTATTTCCATAATAAAACTGTTGGCATTTATTATTTTTTAAAATATAACATTTATAACTCATTTTCAAAAGAGAAACATTCATTACTCACCCCTTTGATTGAGAAAACCAAAAAGAATTGAGAGATAAAAATTGTACAGCTACTAAACATTTATTACTCACCCCTTTACTTATAGAAAATTGTACAGCTACTAAACACTTAACAAACCTACTGTTCATTTCAAAAAAATAAGCCTACTGTTAGATTTTCAAAAAATAAATGCAATGATTGAAAAAAAAAAGAGCAATGAAATATTTTGTAACGTTACTATGTAGTTTTAAAAAAATAACTAGGTGGCTAGCTCTCTAATCTCTATCATTTCATTTACGAAAGTTTTTTTTTTAAGTATAGTTTTAGAATTTAAATTCTCATATTTAATATAAAATGTTTATAATTAGTGTTATATATAGTATAAATTATATTTGTAATAGTATAAATAATTAATATTTATATTTAAATACCATTTAAATACTACAGGTTGGACCCCGGTTCGACCTCGGTTGAACCTTTAAACCTTAAATCAGTATCTTCACCGGTTCAGTGACCGGTCCGGTTTTCATAACATTAGAAAATACATTCAAGTTGAAACCAATAGAAAATGTTTCAATATAATTTTAGTAATATTCCCAGACTTTTAATTAATTTTAAGAGTAGATATACAGAACCATTTTAATTTGATTGTGAAAATAAGGATTCCACAGAGAATAACATTTATATTAAAATATTTTCAATCTGAAGTAACAAACAATAAACTTTAATATAATTTTCTATTTTTTTTCATAAGTCTAAAGTTAAATATATATACAAATTTGAGTTTTTGATGGGAATTGGAATAATCGAACATATATAACTTTTATTTATTATTGTTTAAGTTACATATTAAAAAGCTCATACAGGTAGGAACATTTTACATGAAAATACTTTCAAGTTGGAATTAAAAGAAAATATGTATTAATTTAATTTTAATACTCTTCCCAAACTGTGTAAATAATTTAAGGGTATATATACAGAAGCATTGTAATTTGATTGTAAATATAGGGCTCACACGAAGGATTAGAGAAGAATTAACATATTTGGTCTATATTTATTAATTATATAGTACAAAGCTCCTACATGATGATTAACATTTTGCATGAAAATACTTTAAATTGAAACTAATAGAAAATGTTTTAATAAAATTTTAATAATTTTTCCATACTTTTAAATAATTTTAAGAGTAGATATACAAAACCATTTTTATTTGATTGTGAAAATATAGATTCCACGGGGAAGAACATTTATATTAAAATATGTATTTATATAAATATGAAATTTTGACGACAATTGGAATAAATGAACATATATAGCTTATATTTTTTATGCTTAAGTTTTTGATGAGAATGTAAAATCAATTATTGAGTCGCTAAATTTAAGTTTTATAAGCATCCAATCAGCATAAGAATCTCACGACATAGATTATATCAGCTTCCAAATGAACAAGTTGTTGGAATAACAAGTCCTTTATACATTAGCGTGAGAGAGAGAGAGAGAGAGAGAGAGAGAGAGAGAGAGAGAGAGAGAGAGAGAGAGAGAGAGAGAGAGAGAGAGATGATGATGATGATGATGAACATTTAAAGCTAATGCGATGATAAACATTTACCATGAAAATACCTTTAAAACTATTTGTCACACGGGGATTGAAAGTATATAGTCTATATTTGTTGATGTTTAGGTTACATAGTAAAAATCTGATACAAAGGGGAACATTTAGCATGAAAATACCTTAAAGTTGAAACTAATAGAAAATGTTTTAATATAATTTTTAAATTTTTTTCTAGAATTTTTAAATATTTTTAGGAATAGATATACAGAAGCATTACAATTTGATTGTGAATATAGAATCTGATGGGGAAGAACGTTTACCTTAAAATATTTTCAATTAAAAATAAGAAAAAAGAAAATTTTATTATAATTTTATGGGTTGAGTAGGAGAGGTCCAGATACCAATTCCTGAATGATGCAATTTATCAGTTCAATGTACCAAAAAATATCACATCTTTTATATGTTATACATTGTGTAGAATTATTTAGTTATGAGAAAAACAAAATAAAAAAATAAAAATCATGCAATTTATTACATATTCAATTTTTATAGCATAATCATATTAATTAAACATAGAATTATATTTGTATTTATTTATCATTCATATAAAAAAATAATCCAGATATTAAAAATAATTTTTAATATGTTCAGAAATATGCCCATATGCTTTGGCACGGGTATACATACTAGGAATAATTTTGTTTGAGGTTTCTTTTTGAAACTGAATATAATAAGTAGAATAAATTATATTTAATTTATTAATCTTAAGATCAAACAAAATTGTATTCGCGTTTAATTCCATATGTTTAATTTCAACGAAGGAATTTATGGCATATACCCCCTAAAAAAAAACCCAAATCCTTTTATTCTTCTAGATGCCTTAATGAGCATTCATATGTTAGTGTGAGCAATCAAATTTTCTATATCCCCCTAAAACACCTCATTAATCCCATTCGTCCATCTCCCACAAATCATACTTAGGCTCCATTTACATTCTTTAAATTTCCAACAATAGTACCCCTTTTTAGAATCCATCATAACCTTAAATAATGATGATATTTCTTTTATTTTGCTTCATTAGTTTCTATTTCCTAGACCAATTTTCATTATATGAAGATCATTTCCATATTTCATTATGATGCATAAAAAAATGATTCTTTCCATAAATTTCACCATATATTAGTTCCATCAAATACAACAAATTACTTTAGTATATATTTGGGAGTTTTGAGTTTTTACATTAATTATTCCCCTTTTAAAAAACATCCAGATTCTGACAAAGGTAAATAATAATAAAAAGTTTTACTATGAAACTAATTAAATACTCTATTTACTCTAATATCGTTAGGGAGGCACTTTGTGCCATCCATCTCAATAATCTTAAAACAAATGGTCATATATTTTTTGTTTGAAACCAATATATTCAATTAAAAATCTCTCATGTATGTCCCTTTTCATTTTTTCATTTTATCCAAGGAAAATTTAATAATAATTCATCTAATATTATATATTTTTTTATATTTTGTATCTTTGTATTATAAGGGGTTTGGGCAATAGTATAATCAGATATTTTAATAGATCTGATTAAGAGAAATAAGAGAAGAGTTTAATTTTGATGCACCGACGGTGTAAAGTTTTTTTACACCGTCAACCAATCAGATTTCAAGGATGTGACATGTCAATTAAAGAAATTAAATGAAAAGAGAGATTTTCTCACATCCTTGAAATCTGATTGGTTGACGGTGTAAAAAAACTTTACACCGTCGGTGCATCAAACTTTTTCTCATAAGAGAATAGTTAGTTTTTGTAAGTTTTGTTATATTTTAGCTGATAAGGAAAGATTTGTTATTTTTTTTTACTGAGCATTATAAATTAGATAAACAACTTCAAATAAACTTTTTAAATAGCTTTTATATTTAAATTAATTATACATTATTTATTTAGTTTGTTTTTGTTAGATATCCCTAAAGAATAAAAAATCTACTTTATTACTTCAAAACAAAGTATTTGTTTTTCCAAAAAAAGATTTAGTTCCCTATTGAAATACCAAACACCACATTAACGTATGTTCTTTGAAATTGGCATCTTAGAAGGATTCATTTCCTTTGCTGTATTAAAGAAACCTCCTATGTACAATTGAATTTTATTATTTATTTGTGATTTTGAGAACGTTTGTTGGCTTTTTTTTAATCCATTTAATATTTGTTGCAGATCTTCAAATCAATGATGAGGATTTGATGAATTTATGTTTGATTGAGATAGAGAAGATGTTGCAAACCAATGGAAGGACACTTAAAGAATGGCCTAGCTTACCTTATCCATCTTTTTGTGAGACCTTTCGTTTTGAAAATCAATTTGTTGCAGATGAGCTTAATTACAATAAGGATGAAATGAACACACTGCATCAACAATTGGTCTGTTGCCTAACTTCTGAACAGAAAGGAGCTTATACGCAGGTACTAAATTATGATTAAATCATAATAGAAGGAAAAATGAAAAAATTCGTTTATGATGTGTTTCGTATGGCCTTATTAATAAAGCATGTCAATTTATAGGTATTGAATGTTGTGTCGTCCAATAACGGAGGATTTTTTTTCTTATATGGATTTGACGGATCTGGTAAAACTCTTGTGTGGATCGGAATACCCTCTCAGCTGCGCTGCATTCTGAAGGAAAAATTGTTCTAAATGTTGCGTTAAGTAGCATTGCTTCATTACTATTACCTAGAGGTAGAACTGCTCACTCTAGATTTTCCATTCCTATCACAATCCATGAATTATCAACATGTAATGTCCGTCAAGGTTCTCCTAAAGCTGAGATGCTTCAAAAAGCAAGTCTTATCATTTGGGATGAAGCCCCTATGCTTAACAAGCACTGTTTTGAAGCTCTAGACAGAACTTTGAAAGACATTATGAAGACCCAAACAACTTTTGGCCACGATAAACCCTTTGGAGGAAAGGTAGTTGTTTTGGGTGAGGACTTCAGACAGATTCTTCCAGTAGTTTTAAAAGGAAGTAGACCAGACATCATTTCTTCTTCTGTGAATTCATCATACCTATGGAAGCATTCTAAAGTAATGAAGTTAACTACCAACATGAGATTACAACAAGCTAGGTCCTCTTCTTCATTCTTGGAAATCAAAGAATTTGCATATTGACTTCTTCAAGTGGGCGATGGCACGATTATCCCAATCGATG